>NW_028141168.1:6390686-6519507 GCF_030444845.1 Prenolepis imparis | reverse complement strand
AGCAGTGGTATCAACGCAGAGTACTCGATCCGATTTCCGATCACTTGCGAGCGGCGAGCGTCATCACAGCTGAGTACGATTTGTTTCGCGATGCAAGACGCAAGACGCATTAAACTTAAACAGATATTGCGCGATTATTTTGTAATTAATTATACTGGAGATTGCTGAGCATTCTACAAATTTTTCGCAGTTTTTTAAAGGAACTGAAATATATATCTATAAATTGGCGTAAAACGAGAAGGAGTATGTATTGAATTAATGCGAGGAAAAAGTTACGAGCTGCGCTATTTTCATGTTTTCGAAGGTTAGTTCTTTGTGATGTAATGGGTTTAAAAAAAAAGGCTATATTATTCTTCGTCTTTTCACTGCTTCGTTTTATAATTTGTGTCTATATTATAGCAGTATAAAATTGTATATAAAAAAATACATGTGTATGTAATTTGTTATTGGGTGTATTTTTTTATGCAAGCACGCTATTCAACAACTTCGTTTTTGCCTAAAAAAAAAGCACGTATTTTTTCATCATTTTTTTCATGTAAACAATCTGGTAGCTCTATTTTTGGTTAAAAGAAATAAATACTGAACAGATATCTGTGTAAACAGATATCTGTGGAATAACAACAAATCTTATGTGTATATAAATAGATATGTAAATATGTGAAGCATTTTTTAAATTCCTGAAAACTTTTTATTTTATATCTGCAATATTTTAATATGAATATAATTAAGGATTAGATATGATATCTAGTGGTAATAGCTTGTAACTATTTTAAATAACTTGCAATTCAAAAGATTGTTGTCTCAAGAAAAATTCCAAGGCAAGAAATTAACATTGAACACTATATGATTATTTTATATTTAGATATTTTATATATTTAATATTAGATACATAATTTTTGTATACATATATATTTTTAAAGATATTTTTATCTTATAATCATACTTAAGTATGATTATATTTTATTTTTATATTGTAGGATATAAATTAGTATAACAATATATATTTCTTAATATAATAGTAATAATATTTTTTATTAAATAGTTTGTCAATTCCTATAAAACACATGAAAAATGATATTTCTCTGACAATTCTTTCAAGAGCCTGTTTAGTTTGCTTAAATATATAATCATTGATTTTAATAGATGTTATTTATTTTGTTTTCAGAATCAGAGTAAAAATGATATTGTTCTCAGCAAAAGGCTATCATATTTATTACGTCATGGAGCTATAAAGGAAGGCTTAAATATTAAATCAAATGGCTTTGTTGTAGTCGATGAGTTATTGACTAAATTGCACCATTATACTATTGACGATATCAAGAGAGTAGTAGAGAATAATAACAAACAGAGATTTACTCTCAATACTATTAATGGTATTTTAGAGATCAAAGCGAATCAGGGTCATTCCATATCTAAGATTAACGAATTGACTTTGAAAGTACTTGACAGTGCAGAATTTGACATAATTCATGGAACTTATTTCAAGTATTGGACAACAATAAAAGCTAAAGGTTTATCGCGTATGAAAAGAAATCATATTCACTTTGCCAAAGGATTGAATTTCATTAACGGCTTGCGTCAAAGTGCGGAACTTTTCATTTATATCAATTTTGAGAAGGCGAAGAGAGAAGGTTTAATATTTCTTGAATCTGAAAATGATGTTATTCTCTGTGCTGGCATGTTAAAAGGATTTATTGAAACAAAATATTTCTTGAAAGTGATTACTAAAAATGGTGAAGCATTAAACTTTAAATAAGAATGATTCTTTGATCTCTTTATTTTTTAACATATTGCTGTTAAGTAATAAAAGGATATTTCCTGTAAGAGAGCAACAGAGAAAGAGAGACAAATCAGTATAATATAATAAATCAGCAATTATTCAAATAATTGTACATACTGTGCATTTAATAATGAATTCTGAATCATCCGTTGAACCTGTTAACTATGCAAATAACCAAGTTGCTACAAGTTCAAATCGTCCTGAAACGAAATCACGAGAGCATAAATCTCGGGAAGAAGATCAGTATTATTTACCAGGAAAATCACTTTGCATTGCTCCTTTACCAAAAACTATATCGCGAGAGGATTTAGCGAAATTCCTCCGCCAGTTTGGACCAGTCAAAAGGGAACGTTATGGACGGAATTCCTTATGGATTGAGTTCTTTGATAGGTAATTTATAATAAATATTTATGACAAAAAAATTGTAGTTACAATTAATTTTGCTAATATGTGCACATGATTAATATAGCTTTAAATGTATTGAAAATGTATTACTTTTCTTTTCCTAGAATTTTGGCAATGAAAATTTATTTTCTTTTTCTTTCTAATGTATCTGAATTTACATCCTACATCATGTTCATTATATTTATATTCAAAATTTAGAAAAATTTAGAAAGAATTTAGAAGAAAGAGAAATTTAAAAAATATTCTTTTAAGACAACAAATGTATGAATCACCGTATATATATTTTAATTATATTACTTTGTAATATTGCAGTGCACCTGTTAATATTCTAATGAGTAAGTCAAATTGGTTTCCAAATGAAAAATTATATCTGAGAAGAATTAAGAAAAATAGAGAAAACTCGGGTTTTGACAGAGGTAAAGATATATTATAAATTTCTTTTAAAACAATACTATGTTTATTATTCCTATTTTTCATATGAACATTATGTAACACAAGATTGTGTATTGTTTTAAGGGAAGAAAGCTAATAATACACCGAATAAAACTCAGGAAGAAGAAGATCCAATAAGTTATGATCGTGTAAAGGGCATTGTTGAAACTGAAGTGACATTTGATGGCCAATTAGCAGCGCTTTTAAATACAATACAGCTGACTGAATTTGAATTAATAACCCGATACGATGTCATTTGCACTCACTTGAATGAGATATTCAGCTCAGTTTTTCCAGAATGTCAAACGTATACATTTGGCTCGACGGTGGCTGGATTGAGTTTTAAAGAGAGTGATTTAGATATCTATATGTATGTTGGTCAAATTGGTAAGTGATATTATTTTACTATCGCATTAATATATTATTTATAATATAATATAATATATACATTAATAAATATTAATATATATTAATAAATTATATTAATATAAATATATATATAATATATTAATTAATATACATCACAATATCGTCGTACATGTTTAAATAACATTTCCGTTTTGTTCAAGGTTTACCACCGTCTTGTCAAAGACCGGATATGCCACCGTTTATGCTAACGCTAACGATATTCAAGAGAGTAAGGAGAATTATGTACAGTATGAAATCTGTCTTTTCCAATATAATATCGATTCCTAAAGCAAAAACACCTATTATAAAGTTCTGTTACATACCGACTAACGTCTCCTGCGATATCTCCTTCAAGAATGGCCTAGGTATTTATAAAAGTAGTTTCTTACGTTATTGTGCATCGCGCGATCCTCGATTACGACCATTAATGCTGCTCATCAAGTATTGGGCGAGGCATTTCGGGATTTCCGGTATCGGAAGAATATCTAGTTACGGATTAGTGTGTCTGATAATATTTTACCTTCAACAAGACTCGGTCGGCCTTCTTCCGCCTTTGTTACATCTTCAAAGAACTTGCGTTCCGCAAATTATAAATGGATGGCAAGTAAATTTTAATGAAAATACCGTATTACCACCCATCAGCAATAGCAGTAGTATCGCGGAACTACTTCACAATTTCTTCTCCTTCTACGCCACGTTTCACTACAATTCATGCGTGATATGTTTGTTGGACGGGAAAACATATGCAGCAGCAGACTTTGCGCAGATAGACAAGTTGCCCGATTACATGAACAGATATAAGAGTTGCGTCATGGAGAATATTGCCAAGAAATTAGATGTTAACAAACCGTTATGCCTTCAAGATCCGATCGAATTGAATCAGAACACAGCTGCGATCACATCGGACCGCGCATTAATAGCGTTCCAACATTGTTGCGTGTTTAGTGCCGATATCTGTGCAGCCGCTAAAGTAAATAATTACGAGAATGCATTGAAGACATTATTTAGTACGGTACCTCCTCAATTGATACCGACGAAGAAGAGGAAAACGAAATTTAAGAGTACGATACGAGCTGGTCGTTTTCTTTATGCTGGATTGCCGGAGGATTTTGACACACGTACAGACATCCCTAACAAGGAACAGTATAAGAAGGACAATTGGTATTTCATGGTTTTCAATCTGACAAGAGATATCTTCGAAATGATTTTTAAATTACAAGTCGAGATACTCCTCGACCAGGAGAACGATCAGGAGACGAAGCAGCAAAAGGTTGAAGTATTATCTGACGTACATACTAGGAATCATCAGAAGATAATGTTCCATTGCACAGGCAATAAATGTGTATGGTATAACAGAAAGAAAAATAATAGAACTCTGTTGGACGTTCAATTGAGTCTTCTGGAGAAAGAGGCTATCATGTCGGACAAGGTGTTGGAACAGTTGAACGATGAGGCTGGTAACATCAAATTAGATTTTATATGTACATTAGAAAAGGCGGATAATCCTGTAGCGGTGATTATAATGCTAAAGGATGAGGACAGTCAGAATCACGTCTTTCGACAATTCGAGTGCTTCGTAAACAGTTGGATACCAAAAATAATAGAGAAAACATTGCTACATATGTTACAGTTTAAAAAGACTTATAGCGAATTGCTGTACCACAAGAAACCGTGATGGTCCTCTGCATGTATGTGTACAAATCACATACGTCTTTCGGCATGTATGGACCAAAAATTAACAGTACTTTATATTGTAATTAACAGTACTTGATCATTGTAATTTTATTTTTGTTATAACGTTATTAGAAGTCATTAATATAGGTAATTTTAATATTGGTTCAAATATGTTGCCTAATTACAATATATTTTCCAGATTCTCAGAAAATATATATAAATTTAAAGAGTGTGACTTAAACGAATAGGTATAAAAATACAAATTATACGAGAGGACTAAATTTTCTTTTTTGATATTCAGACTGTTCATGTATAATTATTGTTATTTATTGAATATATGTATGATTTATATGAATTCATACATAATATTTGCAAGCTATAACTCTTATAGTATAAACGAATTATTAAATAAATACGACTTTTTTACAAGTACAAAATATCTTAATTTTCTTATTGTTAAGAAACCAGGGTAGATTTTAGACTATGCTTGAAACTTTTCAATTTATTTCTCAATTTTGCATTCTGTTTCTATTCTCAGAGAATATGAGAATTTGTACATATAATCATACATACATTAAACATTAATTAGAGCATAACTTTAAAAAGATTATTTATATAATAATTATTACATATATTATATATTTTAGTTTTAAGAAAGTTGAACAGTACAATTAAAAAAAAAAAATATATATATATATACATGTATATATATAACAATTATTTATATATATATATATATATATATACGTATATATCAGAGCGTTATTTCAGTTCAGTTCGAGTGTAAAGTTTAACAACAGTTTATAAAAAAATATAATACACGGAAATCTTTATTTATTTGCATATTCGCCTTCGTTAATAAATTATAAGGAATGGAAAATAATAACGATATAAAATTGTAAAAATGTACACGATGGCGAATGAAATCTCGCATACTCTCTATCATAGGTTCGAAAAGTTAGGTTAGGTCAGATGAACAATATGGTGGATTAGAGAGAATGAGAGGACTTTTTCGTCGAACTGATGCGCATTCTTTATTAAGGGTATTGTTTTTCTTTTTCGGGTAAGTTGCCCGAAATTCACGATTATATCGAGACAAGTTCACGTCTTTATTTACATATCTGTCATTTTATTTGTCAATACATGCAATTTTCGATTATGTGAAAGTTGCTGCACCAGAGTATTATTTTGCAATTCCTTCTTGCAACTTTTTTTTTTTTTTTTTAATCAACGAAATATATCGGAGATTAAAAAAGGACGAAGCATTGACCTTTGATTAAATTTCGATTAACCTAATCGATGATTAAATCAAGAATTGTCTGCAGCAAAACTTCTAATTGCATTTATATCCTCGACATTCCTCGTCTGATCTTTCAATATGTCAATTGATAAAAAAAAAAAAAAAACAAAAACAATCCTATCTTTAACAGGATGCTGCAGATTTGACAAATTAATCGTCGAAGTGAAGTTAATCAAAGTTTGATTAAAGTGGTTTTCTTAATTTAATAGCAAAATCTGTTGTTTCATTTCTTAATTCGATTAGATATATTTATATTTAATATTTTACATATTTTGAATTATTGCATCTGTCAGTTATTTATTGTTTTAAAATTTAACAAAAATTTATATGTTAAGAGTTTAAAAGAATCAAAATACTTCTAAATGTTAAAGATTATGCAGTGTTACATTGAATCTCGATGAGGGTGTCGAGGGTAAAATTATTTATGTTACAGACATTCAGATATGGATAAGGAATGCGATACTATATGTAATAAGCATTCCAGTCATATATTTGAAATAACATAATCCTGCCAATTGTATTAAACTAATTGTTATGTCACACTTTCTATAAGAATTGAATTGAAGAAACTTGCAGTAACGATATAAATACAAGCGGAGTAGTTAGATTTTGTGTAAATTTTAAAAGTTTATATATATAAATATATATAATTGAATATATTATGTATATGTGTATAAAATATATATAAAAAATTCTATATTTTTTGATTACTTCAGACTATTGAAGTAATCACACGAGTTGGTGAGCAACATGAATAATAAAAATAGTAAAGAAGATGACAATCAAATGGAAGTAAAGTACAGTGAAAAAATGAAGACTATCGGCAAGATATATGTGAAGCAACCTCATGAGATAAAGAATTCCTCGTTAAAAAATACCAATGATGATGTGCAACGTGCAATTGAGGGCCTTAAGGAGATACCAGATGAAGAATTACAAGATTTCCTTGACGATGAAGACTTTATGGAAGGATTGGATGTCGTAGATGCCTGGGAAGGAGATGAAGAGAGAAATCGCGAGAACGAGCAAGACAAGACAAATGCTGCGGAACGAAAAGAGAGACGATCCTCTAGGTAGTGTCATTAGTGTATATGATTTTTATAATATATTGTTATTATATTTTTTATATATATATTATATATAAAAAAATATATATAATATATGTATACACATATATAGTGTATATTTTTATATACAAATCCAGTTGTTATAAGAGTATTATAATTGACTGATTTTTATTAATTTGAATTAATTGCATAAGTAATTAATATTATAGAAATGTATTAAATCCTAATTTTAGCAGTTTAATTATAAGTTACAAAATCATATTATCAGACAATTTGTGCATTTTGCCGTGGATATTTCTGCGAATCTATTATATTAATAAGAAAACTTATGTTTCCTTGATAAACAAATGATATGGCAAGAGTAATTATAGGGAACGCCATCGTCCAGAGCCTAAAGGATCTTACAGTCGTGGAAAGTCGAAGAAAGAAGAGAAGAAACGCGAGGAGATTCGTCGTGACCCTTTGAAAAGCACGAAGGACATCGAACGGGATAAGATGCGAACGAAGAGGGATACCGAGAGCAAGCTCCTCGCGGAAAAGGAGAAGGCGATCAAGCATCTGCTCGATTCGGACAACGTGGTTCCACCTGGTACGGAAGCCGAGGCCATTCAGAGCATCACGGAAGAACAGAATCGGGAGCGAGCTCAGCGCGAAGCGCAACGAAGCCGAGATCGTCGTAGGAGTAAATCGTTCGAGCGTTATGACAGACCGAGTCCGGCTCGACGCAGAACTCCCGACAGACTTCGGCCGAGTCCCCATCGACGAAGAAGTCCTTACGGATCTCCGGAACATCGTAGGAGTCCTTTTAGAACGAGCGCGGAGAGGCATAGAAGTCCTCCCCGATATAGCCCGGGCAGACGAAAAAATTCACCGCGATACTTTTCCGATCGAAGGAGTCCCCCCATGTTAAGTCCGGATCGACGAAGGAGTCCTAGACGACTTAGCGGGGAACGACGGTCCAGCGTAGAGAGAAGGTGGAGTGCTGAACGATCGCGAAGGAGACGCCCTGGCGAATGGATACACGAACGGTGAGGAAAAATAATTTTTAATCTTTGTTCTTCTCAGATGCTTTCGACTCTTTCTGACTCGAGAAAGAGGCTTGGAAAAATTTACCGATCATTTAAAAAGACTTGTTTTCTCCTTTTATATACTATGCGTCTATATGTGTGTGTGTATGTGCGCGCTATAAAAATTACTTTGTACAAATTATTTTGTACAAATGTTTTATTAATATTTACGTGATAATTTTTCACGCATTTTACATTAAAAGTTTTATATTTTTGTAATGTATATATATTTATATATAAATTTATATATAAATTATATATATTATATTAATAAAATTTTATTATAAAATATATTTATTTATATATAAAATATATAAATATATATTTATGTATTTATACTTATATACAGATATATATATATATATATCTATTAAAAATGTAATAGAGATATAGTATCTTAGCGATTTAATTTCAACACAACTGTAACTGCTTTAAATTGTTAAGCCGGAGAAGTCGATCTCGCGATCGGAGGAGCCGCAGCACGGAACGTCTGAGAAGACGCTCGAGCCGTTCGCCAGCGAGTAGACGATACAGTCCCCGAAGTCGCCGAAGTCGCACGCGTTCGCGCAGCAGATCGGTGGAGAAGCGCGTGAGGAAACGTTCGCCCTTCATCAACGAGCTGGCGAGGCAGCTGAGGAACGAAGCGATGAAGCCGACCGGCGTCAAGAGCGGTGGATACCCGGCGCCGCCCGCGACCATGGAAGAAATCGCACCACTTCTCAATCCTCCACCCGCCTATCAACAGGAAGCGGAACCTCGACCGCCGCCGCCCCCGCCGCCGTCGCAGCCACCTCCGCCTCCGCCACCTCCACCTCCGTCTGTAGCGCCTTCAACATCATACATACATCATCAACCGGGTCCGGGACTTGTCCCGCCGCCGCCGCCGTCAAATATGCTACCTATGCCAAGTGCTGGACCGCCGTTCATGAACTTCGATCCTATGCCAGGTGTACCGCCGATGAATTTCGACCCCATGCTGCCGCATACTCTGCCTCCAGCTGAATATTCCTCCGGTCCGGTCATGTACAATCAGCCGAATGTCATCCCTCCTCCTATCCAGGCACCAGTCATCCCGCCATCGGCGATCTGTCCTCCAGGCTTGCTTCCTACACCGGTACCCTCGCCGCAACCTGTACCAGCACCGGTGATGGATCACACCCAGATACCCTATAATCAATCGCACCCGATGTCCTCCGTCCGACGATCGCCGATTCGTCAATTCGAATCTTCGAGCAAAGCACCTTCGAATCACCCGACCGCATCCTCCTCCACGTCGTCGCAGAGTTATGCGGAATCGTCACGACATGGATCGGCGACGTCGTACTCTGAATTTCACGCTCCACGCGAGGAACGAATGAAAACGCCCGAACCGCCGGTCATCTCCAAACCAAAAGTAATTTTCATACGTATAATAGCGATGAATTATTTCGATTTTGATTTAAATTCGACGAGAAGTGTTTATCGTCGAAAAAGTTTATGGATATTAATTTATTTTGATTCGCCGATTTTATCTTCAAGTATGTGGACGCAGAAAATGGATTAATATTTTTCTTATGAATTGATTTTACAGCAATTTGAAAAAACCAGTTTATCCAGTCTACTGGAAGCGTCTGTTTCGGCTAAAGGTGCGATTGTCTTTACTTGCTATGTATTTAATTGTAAAGATTCGTAGAAGTACTTCGTATGCATTTTTCATAATCGATCACATGTAAATTCTATTTGTTAAATAATACTAATTTTCTTTTTTCACGTGCTCTAGATCCATCTAATATACCAGTGCTATATCCAGGTAAGAAACATTTTTTAATCAAGTGTTTATAATCGCGCGCTTCGTGTATGTGATGAAAGTTTGTATGTCTAACATAATCAAAGTGTACACTTTCGTATAAAGACACTTGTGTGCTCCATTCTATGATTGCAAATGTGCGCGAAGATTGCAAGAAGCATGAAACGTAACAGCGTATCTTTACATAAGCATTACGGATGTTGATTCTACGCGACTCTGTTTTCTTTTTCACCAATAGGATTCAAGCCTGAAATAATGCGGCATTGCGAACAAGCGCTGTGTCAGCTGCCATTCGAGGATCCACGTTTGAAGATGAAGGGCAGATTTTTCCACGATCGCAACGAAGAAGACCCTCGTACGAAGAACGAGGCCGAGGATCACACGTCGAATTCGATACTCCTTCAGAAAGGCAAGACCAAGATATTTTGGGAAGAGAGCAGCAGCAACGTGGAACAGCAGATACCGATTCCGAAAACGACGACTCAGACGCATCAGAAGATCTGTCAAACGGACGAGGTGGAAACGGAAACTAAAGGCGTGCAGACGTCTGTCGTTATGGTTGACGTCGAGTCGCAGGTCTATCCGCACGATCTTCAGCCAATAAAGGAGGAGAGGCGACCGATAATGGATCGTCTCGATTGGAACGTGCGGGAGACGTACGAATATCCTCCCAGATTTCGCGAAGTCGAGGATCTCAGATGGAGTCTGAGTAACTCATCGCAGAGACGTTCCTGGAACAGGCAATTGTCTCCCTCCAGAAGATCCGCCGACGAGCACGAGCATCAAGCTTCCGATTCCATGGATCATGGATCCAGAAGCGTGAGATTAGAATCTCCCGTTAGAGATAGAGATGATTTCTCCGCTCATAGCACACGAGATCATTATGGTCATAACAGATATTCGCCGGATTATCATAGACGTTCTATGGAGCGCGACGAGTTCCATGACAGAAGGAGCAATCACAGCCGCGGCGAAAGTCCGATGGAATTGGAAGAATCCGACGATGAGTTGGTGGATGGCCATGCATTCCCAAGAGAGCACGAGTGGCATGGAAGAGCTTTGAGAGGCAAAAGTCACGCTTTGAGAGGAAAGCACTTGGGAGGAAAACCATATCGAAGCTTTCGAGGTCAATTTTAAGACTTTTTATTAATTACGTCGAATAGAATGCGATCATCAGCGATGATACGGACAATTTCGATGACTTATGTTAGCAATATGCATATATATGTATTGAAGGGAATATTATTCTGTGATGTGTATATTTACAGAATTTAATTGATATCAAAAAAAGGAAGATAAATGTTTAAAAGCACGAATTCAGAGTAGTGTGAATTTTCAGAAGAAAAGTATAAAAGTATATGCTCAAATATTTCTGCGTAAGTGTGTTTAACCAAAGGATTGTGCATATCTAATGGAAAACAGTGTTTGAAAAAAGAAAACATTACATCGTCATCTTAGTTTTACGTTACAAAAATTGTTGCAATTAGAATAATATTACATCTTGTACAATATTAATCTCGCAACACATGTATCATAATATTGTAATATCATATATTGCGTAATGATAAGTACTGTTCGATTATTGTCATTTTTATTGTATATTTGTATGTGCAAAACTGGCGATAATACGACAATTTAATAAAGAGAGTACATATATTCAGTAGAATAATACACAAACACTTATAAACACATACAGGAAACATGACATATGCCAATGTAATGAAGATTAACAACAGAAACAATATAGATTATGAATGTTTTAGTGAAAATTATTTTATTATAGAATTATTCCTTTTTTTATCATAAATCGCCATTCTCGTTAAAAATTAAATTTTATTGATCTGTTCTCGTTGACTATAGAAACTGTTGTAGAATATAGTTATGCGCAGAAAATCAAATTATGTAGAGAAATATATATGTTTACTGGACAATGCAAATTTATTTTTAAATTGAATTTTATTAAGACTTATTATTGTGATTTATGTAATTTGATGTGTATATGTTGTACGAGTACTATATTGCTCAAGTATTGCATCATGTTGTGCAGTTTGTACAATTTTGTAACGATCATCTAACAAATTATTCATGATTTTTGTTTTAATTTTTAATGAATTTAACGTATACATATTTTTCATTACATACATTATGATTTTCTTAAGGAAAACATTTTATTGAGTGCCATTTCATTACGCAAACTAATATCTTGATCATTATTATGTTATTTACTTGTCATACATTACAGGTATGTGTGCATTTATTAATAATTCAATTTTTTTTATAAAATGTCCTGTGCACGCAATAAAGTTTTTTAAATTTAATAACTGATTTTAATGATTAATTGTGTTTCACAGGTGAGGCTCTATATCTACCTTCTCTCTCATTTATAATTATATGTGCCTTTAAGAAGTTATTTATAAAGATAAGAGCAAAGAGTCATTTATTTTGAAAGGTAATAATATATATATATATTTTATATATATAATATATAATTATGAATTTGTAAGTTTTTCTCTATTAATTGTTTTACTTGTATATATAAATATATATACTAGTTTAATTACATTTTTATATGATATATGCATACATATATTTTATTCATTTATATTTTTACTTATGTTTATAATACAGTGTATTTATGTATTCATTAAAATTAATTATATATATGAAATTATATATCCACCGATTATCTAATAAATATATGAAACGGAAATGCATAGATTAGTATAATTATTATAAGTCTGTATATCTGTACATCATATAAAAAAATATAAAAAAAACCGTTTTTACAATTCAATGATTATTTAATTGTGCGTATCCGTTGATGTCTCTTGAAAGAAATAGTTTTGTACTTTTAAACTTGGCATATATGTATAATAATCTTTAACGCGAAGCGCATTCTTTCAAAGTTAATCGCACTTAAATTATATATTTCTTTTTATTTTTAGGCACGGAATCGTTGATTGCTCTGGCGAATAATTTATGTTGTAATTTAACGCGCTTTTCGTTTTATAAAACATCGAGTTTATCGATTAAACATTGTTTGCAAATAATTCTTTTGTGTCAAACTTGTTTCAGATATAAATGCTTTTTATCACTATAATAATTAAAATATGTAATTCGCTTAATGATTTCAGGAAATCTTGGGAAGATGTTATATATCAGAAGGAAACTCAAGAATTTAAGATGCAATCATTTGATTATTATTGAATCTATGCTGACTTTTTATTCAAAGGTACATAATTTTCATTTCTCGTAAAATTCACTTTTATATCGAATAATTAATTTTCGTAAATGTACATTATTTACATAAATTATATCCATCGATTTTATCGATTTTAATAAATAATATATGAATGCGCATATGGAAAGACAGTACAATTATTAATCGATATATATTTATCTAGCATATAACAAAAAAAAAAGAAATGTCAATTAAATTTTATAATTAATTATTTTATTATGTTAAATCTATGCCGATTTTTTATTCAAAGGTACATAATTTTTATTTCTCGTAAAATTCACTTTTATATCGAACAACTAGTTTTCGTAAATGTACATTATATTTACATAAATTATATCCATCGATTTTAATAAATAATATATGAATGCGCAAACGGAAAGACAGTACAATTATTAATCGATAAATATTTGTCTAGCATATAACAAAAAAAAAAGAAATGTCATTTAAATTTTATAATATATTTTATTGTATCTACAACAAGAAATTAAAATGTATACGATATCATTATTTTTCGATAGATCGTGACGACACAAGGATCGAAAATTCAGCCACAGATATATCGATTCGAGATCACCCTAGCTTCATCGCGAGGGGCGACACGCCGCCTAGATCCGACCCTGCGCCGCGCGCATGCGTGCGGCGGCGCCATCTGGCGAGAGTCTCGCGCACTCGCTGTTGTCAAGCGGCGCGGTATCGCGTTGGCAGACCTGCGGGCGGCGAAGCCGCGCGACGACGGCGCCATACGTACTCGAATACGGAAGGCCGTGCCGGAGATAGGCGCGCGCGCTATCTCTCTCTCTCCCTCCGCCACGACGAGAGCCGGTGACGCCGCCTGGCGGCCGATTCCCGAAGCATTCGGCATGGATCCAGCTCCATGTTCGCCCGTGAAAGCGATGCGGTGTCACCGCGGTTAGGACGTTGTACGATTCTCGTGTGTGCTGCGAGAACGTCGCGCGTTACGCGTCGTGCGAGCCGCGTCCGGGTCCCCGTCGCGATCGGTGCTCATTCGTGCGCGTCCGGGAAACAGTGGTGCGTCGAACGACCTCGTCTCGTGTGTCTCAGTGTGGCGTGGCGGCACAGCAACAGCAGCAGCAGCAGCGGTAGTGGTACTACTACAAGTATCATCATCATCAGCATAAGCAGTAGCAGAGGCGGCGCTAAGGATCTCGACTCGCTGCGAGGAGGCGTCGTCCGCGGGGAAGGTTCTCGTGGACGCCGATCACGGCTGCGACGCGAGCTGGCGAGGAGGAGCGCTCGTCGGCGGTGCGTGTCGGTGGTGTCGGTGGCGACGGCTGCGAGGACGAGGTGAATGCACGGCGGCCGCGGTGTGTGTGCCAGTGGTGTGCGCGCTCGTCGCCCGTGGAAACCCGCCAAAAACCCGCGGCCGCGAACAACCACCACCACCACCACCGTCACCGTCAGGATTGTCAGGAACCAGGAACGGGGAGGGTTTTATCATCCACAAACAACATCGACTATCATCCTCGGAGCGTCTCCTGCGAAAATCCCGTGAGTAACAAAAACAACAACAATAATTACGTCAGCAGCTAGTACCCTAACTCGAAGACGATATCATCGACGATCGCTTCGATGCCGGTTTCGGCTGCTGCTGGCGAAAAGAGAGATAGAGAGAGAGTGAGAGAGAGGGAGAGAGAGAGGAAGGTCGCGCTTTCGGCAGCAGCAACTCGGTGACAACCGATGGCGACGACAGTCGGCGTCGGCGGCGTTCTGTTATTATTTTGCCGCGGTGCTTTTGACCCTTCGTACCACCGGGCGAGTTCATTGCGACGTTGTCGCGGGGGGTGTCAGCCGGTAGTAGGTATACGTACATCCGCACCGCGCTCTCTCTCTCTCTCTCTCTCTTTCTCTCTTTCCTATATCCTCCGTTGCCTCATCCTGCTTTCTCCCCCCTCCCCCTCCGTCTGGCGGCAGCGCCGGCGTCGACGACGGGCGCCTCGTGATCGTCGAGAACGAGAAGAAGACCGGGGCGCGTTCTTAAAGGCGCCCGGTCGGGGTCTCGGGGGTCCAAGGACCCCCTCGATTTTCCCCGAAAGGGGGGGGGGTTTCGCGTTTAAAAAGGGCGGGGGAATCGATCGATCGGTATGTCTGGGTGATCGAGAGATTTTTTAACCACGTGATAACTGTCGAAAAACTGGTGATCCACGTCGAGACGCCAGGTCATCATAACCTGAAAAGATCGCGAGTAGGAAATTCGAGATAATATTTCGGATTAATATTTCGTCATTGAGTGCTCGTCGAAGACGTCCCTGCAATAAGTGCTAGTGTGACGAGGGGTCGACTGTCAAAACGGACCGTTTTTGGCGCGAAATCTGCCCCCTTCCTCTTGCGCAAGGTTCGTTCGACATTTTCGCAACGGAAGAAGAGAGAGATAGAGAGAGGACGCGAGTGTCCACGTGTCATCGACGATCGTCAGTTATCGTCATCGATCATCACTATAATCATCGCCAAAATCGCTCAGTTCTCGCGCATCCGTCTGTCTCCCGCAAAAAAAAAAGTAATTTCGCGCGCGCGTTTTTGTATATGTATGTGTGAGTACGCGTGTATGTGAGAGAAGCCGCGCGCGAAATCGGAAGTCGCGTCGTTTTCGCGGCAAACGTCAGCGCGGTGACAGCTCGGCGCCATCAGGTGATCCCTCTCTCCCTCTGATTCCGTCCCTTCTTTCACGTACATTCGCAATCTCGGAGTGTATATATATATTTATTCGGTTTTCATTTCCCCCCTCCCTCTCCGTAAAGTAAAGTGCGCGGCTGTTAAACCTGTGAAACGTGGTGAGGAAACATATATAACACACACATACATATATATCTGTATCATCCAGTGTGGTTTTGCGAGTTTTCGCTTTCGCGCGCCGAGTTTTTCCTCTCTCTAGAAGGATTCTCTATCTTTGGTCCTTCTCTCGTATCTCTTCAGCGTGTTTTTCGGGGGAAAAGGTCGACCTGAGCACGATTGGGGGAAGAAAAATCGCCTTCCCGTTCGCGAGAGTGAAAGAGGAAACCGCATCGAAGGTACGCGACATCGGGAAAAATTCTCTTTGCTCTCCGGCGAGTTTTTTTTTTCTTTTTAGGTTAGTTTCGACCACGCTCGCGTCGCGTCAGTCGATCGAACGGTCGGAAATTAGCCGCGTGTCGAGTCGCGTCGCGCGTTGTTTACTTGTGCGTCGTGTCGTGTCGTGTCGTGTCGTGAACGTGAACGCGAACGCGAACGCGCGTTTTATATATCACTCTTTTCCGCGTGTGAGGTAATAATCGCTCCGAAATGTGCCCGGAGATACCGCGAGAGATAGTGCGCTGCGTTTTTGTGCGAAGCTCCTGGCCCGTCCGACGAATCTTTCCACGATGTCGGACCTAACCTCAAAACTCTCGTCGTAAGTATTAGCGACTAGTTCTCTGTTGCCGCCGAACAGCTGTTTAAGCGGCGCCGTCTGATCGGGGAGAACTCCGAGTTCTCTTTTTCTTTGTTTTTTTTCGTCGACTTTGCGCTCTCTCTCTCTCTCTCTCTCTCTCTCTCTCTCTCTCTCTCTTTCTCTCCCCCCCTCTCTCTCTCTCTCTCTCTCTCTCTCTCTCTCCCTCTCTCTCTCCCTCTCTCTCTCCTTTGTCAAAGTAGCACCTATTTTCATTCGCGAATAAAATGAGATTCGTTGCTTATTATTAGTCGTCCGGTGGTAAACGCAATATTAATATAATATTTATATATTTTATATTAGTTATATATTATTAATATATTATATATTTTATAATATATTTATTAATTATATTATATTTTATTTATATTAATTAATTAATTATTATATATTTTATTTATATTATTATATTATATTTTATAATATATTAATACAATATTATATAATATATTTTATATCTTTTTATCTTTTATGAGATTGAAGGAAAAAAATTAATTTAAATGAAATTAATGTGAAGTTTGATTGTTAATTTTTAGTCGAGTCACACGCATTTCTCTCTCTATCTTTCTCTGAATATATTTTTTCTACTCTTTTTAATGGGTGTTATTGCTTATTGTGTTTACTTGATCCTTCGACTGGGATCAAAATCGTGCCGATAAACACAATTGTGATTGCGTCTCATTGTAAAAAAAGTGAGAAAGTGACGAAACGAATTGAAACGTTCACGTTTGCAACGTAATCATTTCATCTGTCGCAACAGTTTATTGACACTGAATTGCAATAGAATAACAAATAGCATCATATCACCTGATGATACTCTATATATATGTATATTCATGTAAATCTCATTTGAACCGATATATTTTAATTGAAATTATTGATTTTCGTATCTTGGTTAATAAAGAGAGTTTTGCTCTCTCGCATTTTTTTTGGGTGGGAAAGACGAAAGTATCGCTTAGAAAAAAATTGGAAGGCTCGAATCGATCGATATGGCACAGAATAAATCCTCGATGAGTCTTGGATCGCAAATTAAACGGGGCAAGCAGGAGTATATATCGTTCGTCCTTGCGTCAGCGCGCGTTTCATTTTATCGCGCAATCGCGTTATTGAACTGCGAGTGCTATAGGTTTACTGTCGTCGCAATTACAATCGTAAGGAGGTTTCGAGGAACGAAACGTGAAAAAGAACGGGTGTGCACATTAGGGTTCGTTAACGCCACGGCACTTCCGGGATCTAAGGTCGTTAGACCTCTTCTCTTCGTTTTCTAGATGTATATATTCATGCTGTATAGTCATGTGATTGTTGGTAAAATTATTTCAAACTTACATATTTATCGATTGATTTCATATTGTATATTGTCGATTTATCTCTCGATCTTATTCGCACGTACCAAACACTTGGAGATATCGAAACTATCGAATTGAAATTTCCGAAGCATATGACGTATAGATTTCTAAAGGGCATCTAAGTTCGACCGAAAAAAAAAAATATCTTAATGTCCCTAGATATCGAAAGTTTGTTTAGATATTAATGAACCTTTAATGTGTACAAGGAAAAAATAAAACCGTTAAATATACCTGATAAAGAACGATAAGATATAAAAACGAGAGAAACGAATATCTCTACAATATAAAGATTGATATATAATTATTATATATAATTATTTTCAAAATTCTTTCTCTTTCTCTCTCTCTCTTCTGAAATTTCGACAACTCTCGTTAAAATGCGATAAATAAAATTTATTTAGCGACAAATATGGACGATATTTTTTTTATTCCCAGATATCGCGAGCGTGTATTATAACTTGTCGAAATTTTTTTTCATCGCTGCAAAAATCCTACAGGTGGTAGGTGTAACGCTGACGTAGGAAAAGTACCGCGTAAATAAGGCCACGCCATTGCGTCGCGCGTTTCGCATTATCGCGCAATCATGTTATTGCGCGCGTGTCGCCCGAAAAAGTAATAAACCGAACGACGACGAGCGGGAAAAACCGACAGAGAGAGAGAGAGAGAGAGAGCGAGCGAACTTCGATATCTCGAAGTGGACGAGGCTTCTCCCCCGAAAATTGATATAGACCGATTCCAAGAAGAGATACAGTAAAGAAACACATTTATCTGAATACTAACACTTTATCTCGGAGTGTATATCGACGTGTGTTTCGTAACTTTGCTCTTTTTTTTTTTTTTTTTTTTTTTTTCCTTTGAAGTTGAAGCTTGAAGAAGTTAAAGGAGACGAATGGATTTGCGAATTACGAGTGTGTAACTTTTTTTTCGCTTCCACATTTAATTACTCTCGGTAATATGCAAATGATAATGGCTTTTCACATAGACTTTTAACGTACGATGACCTCTATGTGATTTCTCTATTTGATAATCTTTCTGCATATATTAAATTTCTATTAATTATTAATTCTTTATTTCTTCTTTCTTTATTCTTGATATTTTTTAATAAAATCTTTATATTAATTCAATATCTTTTATTCTTCATTTTTATTACATCTTATTTTTATTCTTTATATTTTTTAAATTTAATCTTTATATTAATTAAATCTTTCATTCCTTATTTTTATTATATCTCATTTTTACTCTTTATATTTTTTAAACTAAATCTTTATATTAATTTAACTTTTACATTAATTCTCTATATATGAACGATTATTTCATAATTGATAATTATGACGAAAGCATGGAGCAATTACGCAATTCTCTTAATTATTAGTTGTCAACTCGAGATTTCTGCCCCCTATTTACCGTCACGTTTATTGTTACATAAACAGGCGCAAGTATATATATTCCATCTCTTTCCACGATTGCGTTTTCGAGCATCAATCTTCTCGATTCACGCGTACGTGCGTGGCTTTGCGAAGTGAGGCCCCTAATTTTGACGCGACGATGTTATTATCAGAGTTTGATATTAAATTACGTGCCTCGAATCGATAAATCTCGTCGCGCGCGAAACAACGATACTATTCGCGGTTGCGATTACATCTCGCGGGTTGCGACAAGAGTAAATTTCGTAAATTACACCGTCGCCGATTTTTTCTTCCTTTTTTATTTTTTTAATCTAGAGGGCTTCTTCAAGGGAGAGATTCGCCTCGAGGAAGCTAACCGCGGTTGCACTCATCGTGCACAGAGATCCACTTTATTGATTCGGTATGACTTTCGACGCGTCGACGCTAACAATGCTGTTCTCTGAAACATGTTGAGTCACGGCGCGTATATGTCTGTATACTTTAAAACAAGAATACGGGGACTCTACTCCGTTCGTATATCGATTAATGTGATTTTGTTTCTGTATGTCTTCTCTCCGCCCGTTTCTCTGAATGTGATTTCTCGGATTCGGAATGCACTGCATTGTCTTCTTAATTCCAGTTATAAACTAATTAAATGTCGGGGGGCGAATCTAATTTTTTTCACGTGAATATACACGTCGGCGCAGAGAGATCGCGTGGTTCTCATTATTTCTTTTTACGAGGGGGGAGAAAAATAAATTTATATATCGCTTATTAACAATAAGACATTAAACTATACTAAAATGTGTTTCTTTTAATAAAATATTGATAAAATATGGAACTTTTAGCAACTTGATACAAAGATTTAATTTAAAAAATGTAAAGAATAAAAATAAGATGTAATGAAAAGGAAGAATAAAAGATTGAATTAATATAAAGATTTTATTAAAAAATATAAAGAATAAAGAAAGAAGAAATAAAGAATTAATAATGCCTTTGATAGAACGACGCAATTTTTATTGCTAGAGATATTTTTTTATTAAAAAAAACAATGTTAAAAATTTAGTTTCGCGAATTTTAACATCGTTTAATTACTTAACGAAGCATTAAAATTTTATCTTAAATCTTATTACGTAGTTTGTGTTGTTTGAAGTTTAATGAAAAAATCGCCCGATAAGATCGTTATACGCAATACAGAAATATGAACATGGATAGTTTACAGAGGAATGTATGGCGTGAATAAAAAAAAAAAGGAAAATTTGTGCTTGACGTGCATTCACGCTGACTTAGAGGTCGACCAAGCAAATTTTTTTTTCCCGCCTCGCTTCAACGTCTGCTTAATCAGCGTTGACGGTCTCTTATCGCCGCGATGTGTACCGTAACTGATTCATCGCTCTCGAGGAGAGACATATCGTAAAATTCCACCAATTTGATTATATATATATATAATATTTTTCAACGATTTCGGCTGCGTTGTGTATGAGAAAGCGGAAAGAAATCGAAGGAGAGACTCGAGCGAAATATCGATGGTATAGGTCAGTTACGAGCGACGTTTATCAGATCAGGAGTTACACTCGCGTTAAATTCGACCCGTGACGAAACTTTTTTCGGATACTTATCAGACGCAAACACGCTTTCATTTACACAGTGAAAGAAGTCGCGACGATAAAACGAGCCGGATGCACCAGCCCCAGCATGATTACCAAAGTCGCGGTTGCCAATCGGGTGCTATTGAGCCTCGTGAGAAGAGACCTTTGAAATTACAGTGATTATCACTGAGAGAATTTTCTCTTAGAATTTATTCTGAAAATCATGGTAATCGTGAGACAATATGGTATGGAAAGATTTTTATGAAAATAATATCTATCACAATAAAATATAAAACATGTTTGATTAATTTTATACTAAACCGCATAGTAAAATTAATTAAACATTTTATATTTTATTGTGATAGATATTATTATATTTTTGTTATGATAAATATTAATCAGAGAAATTCTCATAAACTTCTTTCCATACCATATTGTCCCACGATTATCATGATTTTCAGGGTAAATTCTAAAAGAAAATTCTCTCTGTGTACAATCTGTAGAAATGTAATATGAAGCTTAAAAAGTTTTTTAAATTATATTTAATTGTTTAGACCAGATATATTAAACTGTTAAAATATTTTCGATAATCGCGAAGACACTTTTTGCCAATGAAGTTTAATTACTTTTTAAATGACAAATGAGATATCATTATTTATTTGCATCTCTGAAACTTAAATTGCGCACGTCCTCTTTAGTTTTATTTTTTCTAATTAAAAAATTATTTGTGTATGTGCTTTGTTATTTTACTAAGAGAAAAATTTATTTAAATTCGAATAAGAAACTGGTTGAAATATTATACAGTAGAAAATCTTGCTAGTTTGAAGTTTGGTGAAAAATATTGAGATTATATTCATTTTAATATAAATAACAATACAAATATATAAATACAATAAAAATTTATATATATAATATATGTATATATAATATAAGAAAGTAGAAAGTGGAAAGTATCTAATTTCCTGATGCGAAAGAAAGGATCATAAAAGGCAAAAAGCGAAAAAGAAAGCGACATGACAATTTAAGTATATTTTGACATATTTCACTCTTAAAAGGTCTCAATTTCTTTCTGCCTTTGTATTGTCAGTTCGTCCCTTTGGCATTGTTGAAATAAAGAAAAGCGACTTTAACATCCTTCTTCACTGTTGATGTTTCGACTAAATGTCCCGTAATAAACCAATGAATCGCGCACAGCGGGGTTAATACGAAAATTCCGAAACTCTCTCCACCTAAATACCTGAGAGAAAAAGGGATGAGGGTTAAGGTCGGGTTTTTTTAGTTTAGTACGCGCGTTTCGTTATTTGTTTTACCCGTTACCCTTTAACCACGTGTTTGCGAGGAGTATATTCTCGTAAAATTCTGACCTTTCGCCCGCGTTCGCATTTCGAGGGTCGCCGAAGGAATTACTTGACCTTTCTCGCCGACACGATATCTGCGCCCGATTAAAAAGAGAGAAAGAGAGATCATCCAATAACAATCCTTTTAATAGATTCCCTCTTATACGAGACTCTCTCTCTCTCTCTCTCTCTCGGTCTGGTCGTATAGAAAGAGAGCGTAAGCGAATACAAAAAGGAATGTTAACAATTCCACGCGCACGATCGCAATTTTCATTGCATTATGACATTAATGAACAGCGGTTCGAATGTAATTTCGAGCTATGCACAATAAGCCGGGAATCGCGCTTATGCGGGACGGATTCGCGTTTGCATATACGCTGTTTTTAGCGAGGCAAGCCTGCTGTGACGGCCGTTGCAATTAAATCTTATACACGCGAGACGCGAACGGACGTCTCTGTTTAAAATTCCGATGCGTGTCTGCGTCACCGGTCGATTTCCGTTTCGGCAAAAATTACGGTACGAATCTCGAAAATTTTTACGAAAATCACGCGTGTATCTCTATATATACACTGAAAAAAAATTTGTTGACTTGACTAAACCTTTCAACTAAATATTATTTTAATTGAACATATAGAAATATTTAAATTAAATATAACGTGTATTAAATCTAACAAAACGTATATTTGACTTAAATATACTAATGCATGTTCAATCAACAAAATAGTAATTTAGTTGAAAGGTTTAGTCAAGTTAACAAATTGTTTTTTCAGTGTATAGGAATCTTGATCTATCCGGATTGCAAATTCATAAAAAAAAATTGCGACCTACTTTGCTGAAACGATCTAAAACACAATCGGATTTAATCTAGCATTTTGCGCAAGAAATAAAATCGCGTAACCCAAAAACAGGAAGGGAAGGGTAGTATTCGCGTTATGAATGATGTTATACATATTTTACATGAAACTGCTTCCTTTTCTCCGCTAGAATCTAGAATATCCATAATTATGTTGCGCGCAATTAAATTATTCCTGCTGATTTCTGCTATTTATGCTCAAAATGGAAAATGATTAATGTGCGAACTCTGAAATAATATGCAACTGCGATATGCATTGCGCATTCACCTTAATTATGCGTAGAAGATGCAGATACGCACACTTAAATTGGGAATAGTTTGCTAAAATAAATATTTTCTACAAATTTTTCAATTAATAGACATTTACTGTTTAAGGAATATATGATCGAAATATAAATTGTTGTACTATACGAGTTAATAACGCTACAAAAGACACAAATATAATGATAAAAAAATACAATCAATAGTAAATAAAAAAAGTATAATGTAAAAAATATTTTTCACTAAAATGAAATTTTTCTATTTTTTTTATTTATATAAACATTAACTATTTAAGGAATATGATTCGAAATGCAAACAACGTTTTGCGTGAAATATATGTGTGAAATTCTCGTATAGTACACAGTTGAAAAATTTGTGTTAAATTTAACAAATATCACCTGTCCCAAACGGTCCACAGAAATTTTTGTGTTAATTTAACATAATACGGATATGTTAAATGGTGACGAATATTGTGTTAATATTTTAACATAAAATAAATGCAAACTTCAAATAAACTTAAAATAAATTTTGTGTAAAATTAACATAGTTTTAATGTAAAAATTAACTAAAAAAATTGTTAATTTTACATTTTATCACTCCCACTTATATTATAAAGTAAAATTAACATTTTTTTTCTGTAAATTTTAACAGATAAATCTTGTCACTAATAATACGAAACATATTTATTGTGTAAAATTAAAAATAGATATACATTGTGTTATTTTTACACTTTTTTTAGTTGTTTTAATAATTAAACATTTGAGTCTAATTAACATAACAGCAATATGTTAAATTAACACATGAATGTGTTAAATATTTAACACAAAAATTTTAACGGGGACCGTTTTTAACAAGAAAACACACATTTTCCAACTGTGTACAACAATTAATATAACGCTACAAAATAAACAAATATAATGATAAAAAATATAACAATAAAAAAATTATTTATATTTTATCGATATATTTTTTATTATATTCTTGAAAAAGGAGAGAAGACCAGATTTAATATCCGCGCTATTTCGCGAGAAATCGCCGCGTATTCTACCTTCCGGTTCAGATGCTCAGACGCGGCGCGAGTCGTTTGAAGAAGCTGTTTGGAGCTGCTCAGACAGCGCCGAAATGATACGAGGGATGCGCCGGGACGCACGCGGGCGCTTTTCTTTCGTCGTCGGCGCGACGAGACGTTTCTCTCGCGTGTCAGCGCGTGCACATACATATGACGCGGTGTCCGCCTGCGTGCCCGTACGCGGAAACGATGCGTCTAATAATAGGCGACACGTTCCACGCTGATACTTATTGGCTGTCTTGCTCTTAACCCCGCGGGGCTATTACGGACTCGCGCGTGTCGCGAGATAACGCCGACAATCGGAAATAATAAGATATAAATAGTTTTTTTAAAAACATTTTGACAATAGATAAAATTAATGAGCGTATATACATTATTGCGCAAACAGTTACGAATGTTCTATGACGCGACAGGAATTTTTTCATTATTTTTTCTTTACAGTTTTATATATTTTTTAATAATTTTATAAATTTAATTTTTATATTTTTTTTCTATCGAAATATTTTTATGAAATTCATTCTAATTAATTCTAATTAATTTATACATTTTTTAAGTCGATTTAGTGGACTTTATTAAAAAAAGAGTATCTTTTTTAACTACAAGAATAAAACATTGAATTATGAAATAATCTTATTATTAGAGAGTAATTAGTAATTAATAATATTAAATTATATATAAAAATATACACAGCGAGAATTTTTTCTTAGAATTTACCCTGAAAATCATGGTAATCGACAATATGGTATGGAAAGAATTTTTAAAAATATGTTTGATTAATTTTACCATACTTTCGGTAAATTTTACTATACTTTTAGTAAAATTAATCAAACATATTTTATATTTTATTGTGATAGATATTATTGTTTTTCATTGTGATAAATATTAACCAGAGAAATTCTTTCCATATACCATATTGTCTCACGATTATCATGATTTTCAGGGTAAATTCTAAGAGAAAATTCTCTCTGTATACATATATATAAAATTCGTCATAATGATAAGTCAACATTTCTATTTTAATTTCTAATCACTAATTAGAAATAAAAGCAGTAAATTCGGGAGACTAGGACAATAAATTAGCTTAATTATCCTGTATATATCCGAGTTTGATTTCTCCGGGGTAGAAGTGCCAGGTTAACAGAAGTGCAACGACCACCAATGCTGCTGTTGCTATACCAGGGTCTTTTCTTTCTTCCTTTCTTTATTCAACGCAGCTCGCTGCGTCGCAATGGACGCGCATATTTTTCTTTTGTCTCTATGCCTTTCGCTTCTTTACAAAAACGCACTCGTATTTTCACCGCGTAGACTTTAATGCATTAAAGCGACCGCGCGAGTCTAGTGCAATACGTGCTTCATTAAATGAAGGAACAGCACGTGCACTCGCAAATTGACTACTTCTCGATATAATTGATACGCTTATGTAGATATAATTTATTGATGCTTATACCTATATGTGTACTTTTGTAATTATTTATATGTATTATTTATATATCATTACGCATTGTATGATTTCATACGATGTACGAGATTCTTTGCGAACAAAATTATAATTGGACACATGATTATGTGATTAAATAACTTTGTGCAACTGTTTATTGCTAATTACAAACAATACATATAAATTAACTGTAAAATAACACGCTTTTGCGGCAAATATAATAAAAGAAACTTTTTTGCAAAAGTTTTAAAATTATAAATATAATTATAATTTTTAAATACATATTAGATTTATAATATATGATTCGAGATATAATTTTTAATTCAATTAAATTAAACTTTTTTTTAAGCAAGACACGAGTAATGGATATGTATATTTTTTTATAATTACTTATTTTGGATTTTCTTTTTCCTTTATTTGTGATTCTCACGAGACATCTTGACGGCAACATTCTGCGGAAATACTGCCGAGTTTTTTTTTATTTTTGGCAAGAGAGAAGCGCGAGAGAGATGAAAGTCACGTGATGCATCGGGCGTATCGTTTCAGCTGTTAAACACGCTGCGGCCAATAATCATTAGTCACGCGTTTTCAATATCGACGTCTTAGACGAGCCTAGGGTGAAAAAGGGGTGTAGAAGACGAGGGGGAGGGGAAGACGTCGTCGCCAACGTCGCGACGAGAATGTCAATGGATGAGGGTGAAGGAAGAAGAGCGAACGACTTTCACGTCAGGGATAAAGTGCCGTTGTCTCCTTGCATCGAAAACGAGGAGGCTAGAGCGAGCGCGCACTTGTAAATATAAATAAATAAGGCGATATACTGCAACATCCGTAGGGTTTTCAAGCCCGCGATATCGATTAATCGTCTCTCTCTCTCTCTCTCGCGACGTTAAGAGTATGCGATAATTTTTTTTTTTAATCAGTTATGTTAGGACACACGTGAAACGATCTTCCATACGGTGCCATAACTATTCTAATTACTCTCGCTTCTCGAATTATTTATTCATTACGGAGATTTCGTGCAGGTGACGTCCTGAAGTTCCTGAGAGTGAATGCAATAACCGTGACACAGTTGCATTGCTTAGAATACGTATATATTTTCTCAATGTTACTATACGGGGCACATTCTATGCTATAATTGTATGCTGCATTTTAATAACATTATTGCCTGAGAATAGATTGATATTTACCCTTTTTACAATATATTAATATGATTTTTTTTAGATTTATACACATTTTTGCGATACACAGAGAGAATTTTCTCTTAAAATTTACCCTGAAGATCATGGTAATCTATGAAAATTACAATAAAAATAATAATATCTATTACAATAAAATATAAAATATGTTTATATGTATAAAATATAAAATATAAACTATGCAGTTTAGTAAAATTAATCAAACATGTTTTATATTATATTGTAATAGATATTATTATTTTTATTGTAATAAATATTAATCAGAGAAATTCTTATAAAATTCTTTCCATATTATATTGTTCCACGATTACCATGATTTTCAGGGTAAATTCTAAGAGAAAATTCTCTCACAGTGTAAAATAAAAATTATAAGCATAAAGAAAAAGCTTAATTAATTGATCGTATATTATTTACAGTGAGTTAATATGAGAGATTAAAAAATATTCGATAATTAAAAAAAGATTAAAAAAAAAAAATTTACAATAAGACTAGGCTTTTTATAAAAGAGCTAAATTCAAAGATTCCTTTAACGAGAACTAATAAGAGATCTCGTGCATTTTCTCGCGGGTATTTATCTACAATTGAGCGAAATCATTAAGTCCCGAAATTTCCGTTTCATATATCAACGCGCGCGCGGGAACGTTTTCGCGTAATACGTAAGCGGACAGAAATAGATCGTAGAAAGTGGGCGACGGTATTATTATTAGTCTGGTGAAGAATGTCTGGATAATAATAGCCATTAATTATGATGTGCCGGACGGCCTCTCTCTCCCGCATCTCTCTTCTTCGCATCGCGACGCGTTAAACGCACGTTCCGTCTAACGCGGCGTGAATGTTGGCCGCGCCGTAAACAAGAAATATTTGCCGTTTGTGTGTATATCGGGGTGAGTCATTAGGTGTTACGACCTCTAATAAATCGTAAAACATGTGTTTTGATGAAAAATATTTCGGATAAATATGTCTCGATTTCCAGGAAGACATCCTGTGATTAATACGATTTTCTTCCAGACGGATGCACTTGCGAGATTTCAAGATCTTTATTTTATTTTATTTATTATTTCTTTTTACAACCATATGTCTTTTTTTTACATAAATCCCATTCTTCTTGTTTTACATATAAAAGTATTAAGGTAGAATATTATAAAAAAATTAATTGAATTCTCTTTGAGTAATTGTTATAAAAGTCATTTAAAGTCATTAAAACAAGTCACGGGAAAGTGAATATTTTAGATATTACATATTTTATGTCACAATATATTTCAAACTTAATTATTTTTTAAATAATCACATAAGTTATAGATTCTTTTGGTTGATTCTATTTTAATTTTTTTACTCTAATATGTTTAATGATGAAGAAAGATTAATGTAAAAAAATGTGATAAATGAAAATAAATGATTTTTTTTTTAAATAAAAATAATCTTAAAATTTTAAAAAGCCTCTATTTGGAATAAAATTGTGTCGATCACAGAATGGTTTATTAAGAATGATTGTCTTGATACACTGTTTTTTTTTAAGGTAGCGTAGATATTTAAATTATGATCTACATTTGGTATTCCCTTTTTTAAATTAAATATCATGCATATAATATATTCTATATTAATTATAAATTTATTTAATTGTACAATTTATAAAAAAACTGATACATATTTTTTTTATTGTCGAATCTTAAAATTTACGCGCTGCACAAAAATAATATTTTGTTCATCACGGTTATGAATCTTCTCTCCGATTAAGATCGATGCTTATATGTATTTATACATTTATAACTGAACTGCATATATGTATAATTGTCGCTTTATATTATTATAAAATATTATTTCGGCGTGATTAAATATATTTGGCCTGTCTTCTCGTTTTTGAGACTTTGCGATGGGTTATCAGATGATTAATGAAGATTTCAAAATATACGTGATCATTAATACTAATGTAAGTGTTACTCTTGAACAGATGATTATCTAAAATCTTTTTATTTTGATTATTTCTACATTTTTAAATTTCAGTATAATGTGAAGTAAATTTCACAAAAATATAAGCGAGCAATTAAGCTTACAAATAACAATAATGAATTAACAAAATTATAAATTGCTCATTCATAATTATTTCGCCGTCTTTTGATGGCTTATACAATCTTCTTCTCTTCTCTTTGTGTACTCTATCTTTTGCCGCTCTTTTATGGCATTTATTTGTTAAAATACGATTAATTATCTCGCGCGCCTTAATAACCAGGATACAATTATCGCACGACACTTTCCATAGCACTCGAGATGTTAATCGGATACGTTATTTTGTATTGTGATGAGAGAATGCGAGAATTACAGAGTTATGATTTTCTCGAGGCTGGAAAAAAAGCATGCAATAAAATTCACACAATACTGTTTCTCTCGTTAATAAATAGTATACATATACACGCATTTGATATATATGGCAATTTTTGCTACGTCTTTATATATATAATATAATTGATATATATTTTATAAATATACATATATAAAATTCGGTATTGTTTATTATCTATCAAAAAAGAATTTATGTCGAACACATTATTTCCTGCAATTTTATTACTTTTACAATAAGTTATTTATTATATATATTGTGTGTGTGTATCTTGAAAATCATGTAATTGTGGGACAATATAACACGGAAAGAATTTTATGAGAATTTCTCTGATTAATATTTATCACAATAAAAATAATAATATCTATTACAATAAAATATAAAATATATTTGATTAATTTTACTTGCAGTTTAGTAAAATTAGTCAGACATGTTTTATATTTTATATTATATTGTGATAAATATTAATCAGAGAAATTCTCATAAAATTCTCATAAAATTCTTTCCATACCATATTGTCCCATAATTACCATGATTTTCAAGGTAAATCCTAAGAGAAAATTCTCTCAGTGTATAAAATAACTAATTATATAAATAAATATATATATATATATATATATATATATACACATAATAATAATATAATAATTGATTGTAAATGTAATAAAATTGTAGAAAAGAATCGTGTATTCGACGCGAATTTTTTTTCAATATCAATAAACAATAAACAATAGCGCCCAACTTTGCGGTGTTGAGTGCGGGCGCGCTGTTGTTTATACGCAGCTTATTGTTATTCTTGCGGCGAAGCTCGAGCAGGAGCGCGTGTCGTCGTAGTATCTCTCGCACTATGATAGTGACAAGTACGCGATCGTTCTCCGTTATTGCAATCTTATAATAAAAGATAGTATATAATTGCCATATATGTTGTATATAAAGTGCGTGTATGCTGTCTGTTAGCGATTTTCAAGAAGCTGAGCGAATCGCAGCTTTGTTCTCTCGTCGAAATGTTGAAATAAAATGCTCGTCGTGTGTGATTAATGTCGAAAGAATTCAAATGGAAAGTGCGATAGTTGTATTTTAGCGATTAATATACGCGAGATTGTAACCATCACTTAATCGTGCTTTCGCGGGTAAGTGTCATATAAGTGTCATGAAGGAGCAGTAAAGGAGAAACAAGAGAATAGGAGGAGAAACTATGGGAGAGCAATTTATAATTTTGGTAATTATTTGTGAAATTTATTGCTCGCTTATTTTCGCGATGATGTGTGTATGAGATTTACTTTATATTTGAGAGAGGAGTTTAAAGCTGGCCGATCATAGAGTAAGATTTAGATAATCGCTTATCTGTGAATATGTATTAGATAGAGAATATTAATGATCGCCCATTTCCAGATCTTTCTTAATCTGACACTTTCGTTACAGAAATCAAATTTGGACATCCATCATAATTAAACATTAATTTATTGCTAATCTATTCTAATCTCGAATTTTTCGAGCGATTTTGAAATTAGGATATTTCGTTAATTAATTCGGGAAATAATTTGATATCAAGCTGGTATTGTTATTTCTTACTTTTGATTATTTTATATGTATTTTATATGTATAGTAGTATTCTGTGTTTTGTTACATCTATCGAAATAATTTTTAAATATTTTAAAAATAAATAAGATTTTAAAAATCTACTTGCATCAATATCTTGTAATACAATTAATTAGCAATTAATTAACAATTGTGAATATTGATTCATCGTATTTGTTTTATGTTTACGATTCGCTATAAATATATTTCGGAGAACTGAAACTAACACGCAATATTACATCAGCATCCCCGTCTTGTCAACCCATTAATATCTATTTTCCGCTAATTGGTAGGAGTAATAAATTCGGGATTAGAGCATACGAATTAGCAATAAATTAGAGTTAATTGTGTCGTATATCCGAATTTGATTTCTCACAATAGGAGGAGGGAGAAGGAATACCAACTTAACGTGGCGAGTTAATTTAAAATTATCATCCCTTTATACGCGACGAAAATGTTGCAACAATGTTGATCAACAATATATCGATAATATTGTTGACAAATATTATAATTAAAATATTGAGACAGGGTATATACTCTTGGGAAAAATCTGGAAAACCTGGTATTCTTAGGGAATTTTGTTCTCCCTTGAAAAATCAGGAAATTCTCATGGAATTGGGATTCAGGAAATTAAAAAAAAAATTGTCCCTTTAATATTCTTATTTAACACTTAAGAAACGTCTAACATATCCTTGTATAATATTTAAGTTTTTATTAGAAAATTTCATTTGATTTTTTTTTATCTATTTTTAATATCAAGATCTTATGTAAGTTTCATCGAAAATTGTTCAATTTTTCAATAGATAATATTTGAATAAATTAATACTTCTTATTCTCATTTAATAAATAATTTAATAATAATTTAAGAAATAATTAATTTAAATTTAATATTCCTTAAGAGTTTATAATAAACTCTTTGTTTTATATTTTTGCATATATTTTTAGTATTTAGATATAGTGATGTATCGCATTTTGTTATTGTCCAAAAAAATTAATTTTACAGTAAATAAATTAATATTAAATTCTAGAAAAACTGCTGCATTCTTGATAACTTTGCAATCTTATAAATAGATTTCTAAAACATCTCTCACAGAAAACGTATAAAGAAACTTACTTTAAAAAGCTGCGTCTACAAATTTTCTTATTTTATCTAGAATTTTAAACGAAAATACCTGGAAGATCAGGGTATTTTTTCGCAAGATTTGAGTAGACACCCTGTGAGACTTTATCGCTACTATCGAAGTGTCGTAAACATTTTGTCCGGCGTGGATAGCCGGCGCACGGCGGTGAATCGGGTAGATTTTCCTGGCGAGATCGTCGATAAACGCGCGAAACAGCTGTTGATGCGTGCGCGCGGGTTTCGCGTTCCTAACCAACCGCCGTGTTTCACCGCGTCAAGTGGGGAAGGGCGAAGACCACCTGGCCCAAACCTGAGCGCTTCGTTCTGTTTCTATGGAGCACACAATGTTGCACGATCCCTCGGATCGATCGGCGCGCCGTGAACAAAAGCTCTCGGTCTACGTGCTGCGTGGCTACGTAGGAAACATATGTTCGCCATCGCGAACGAAGAAAATCCGTCCCGCGTTCGCATCGCATTTAATCCGTCGTCTGCACCGGTGCATTTCCCGCTGTTGTTGTTGTCATCGATCGAAATCTCGATGATGAGCTGAATAACAATCGTACGATTTTTTTTTTCTGCGAAAAACGAATTTACATTTTGCGGTACATAAGGCTTGTCTCGGAATTGTCGGCACGATTTCTATAAATAAATTATATTAATTATAAAAATCTCAATTTTTAATTAATTCTGATTAATTTATATTTCAATGGAATTTTTAAAGCTTAATTGTCAAGGTATTTGAAGCTAAAGTAAAATTTAAGAAAATATGTCTAAATTATAGTTTATTAGAGAAAAATTGATTTTATATCGATCAAACACGAAATAATGACAGTTTTGAGACAATCTACATTATTATACATATGAGAGAGTGCGAGAATAGAGAATAGGAGAGAGTGAATCGGCCTCGAGTTAAAAATTTCCAGAAAAGGTATGATCATAAAAATGATTTGAGCATAAAAATAATTTTTTTCAGCGAAAGTAAACAAAACGAGATTTAAATTCTGCTTCTTAGTATATAAATTTTTTAATTGTTGTAAGTAGTAAATTACAAGATTTCAACATTACAGAAAATTCAATTCTTAAATAAATTATTGTGTCATTAAATTTTTTATATGATTTTTTACAATTTATTGTCAATTAAAAGAGAAATAGTATAAATATACATATATTAATATTTCTGTGAAATACACACATATTACTAAAAATAAAATTTGCGATTTTACGAAGTAATAACAGATGACTACAAAAGATATAAAACAGATCTAATAAGCAATAATTATTGTGTTAAATATATGTAATATTACAACTTAATTAAGATTATTAGCTCAATTATAATAGGCAATTTATTAAGTTCAAATGCGTTATAATTATAATAAAAGAACATAAAGATAATAATAATAACAATAAAATAATAATAATATAATTTAAACGACGGAAGAAATATAATCTTTGCTGAGTTTACAAAGTTTTTTTATTATTTAAAATTAATTTTTATTATATTCATAAAAAGATATCGAAAAAGAGAGAAATATAATTTTATTTTAATCAAATATTTTAAAAGAGCAGAATTGGATTCGTTTTATTATAATTTTAGTACTTATAGAAATTTTTTAACATTTCATATTATTATATACATTTCTTTTTAATTGGATTTTTATGGTAAAACTATAAATACGAATTTATGGTTAAATTCTCTAAAAACGAATCTACATATACATATACACATACATACATGATTTATCTATAAATACAAAATACAGAGATTGAATATTATATGCTACTGTGATGATCGATTGAAATTCAAGATTGATACGTTTAGCGTTGAAAAAAGAACGAACTTTGCGATACGCATATATATGTACTCTAGCGCGCATATACAGATACTAAACTCCGATAAAAATATTTGATCGTATTTACTCAATCTTTTTTTGTTTGCGAATTCATTTAAAAGTGCTTCTCGAATGCCCAAAGCGGATCGTGCGCCACGCATTTTCATTCACGAATATCATTAAACGTCATAAAGTTGCTTCGTGGAAAGCACTTGAAAACGAGGAGGAAAATAGCGTAGGAAAACGCGGGGGTGGAAGCGATATGCTTCTCGACGATCGACATGATTTTCCGCACGTGACTTCGACAATATTAAATATTCAGTCACAGGGTTACTTGCGTGCCACGTGTGAATCCATTTGCTCTACTTTCGCCGGCTGCGTCGCATTATTAGCTTTAGATTATCATTAATATGGTATGTGTGCGTATATTGATTTATCGCAACGAGTCATAAAATTATTAGCGACGAAATTATTAGCGCGTTACTGCGAAAGATTCAGAGGGAACAAAATTTTATTAATTTATTATTTTATCGTATAGGAGAACAATTTTTAAAAATTTATTAAAATTTATTTGTGTCTAAATTTTTTTTATCTCTGTGAAAGAAAGAAAATTTACAAATAATTTGGCTCCATAAAAAATTGTTCGAAAATTTATTCGAAGTGATAACACCTTTAATTAAGTGTAAAGTCCGCCCGAACGGGTCTTCTTTCAACTTTCTCAGAGTATTACAGTTTATCTCCATTCGATTTTTATTTCTCGTTTAGCGATCATCGATTATCGGCCTGCAAGTTATGCCAATTGTCCGTCTCTTAACATCTTCTCGCATTAATTTCTGCGTGTGCGCCAAATATACACAGAGAGAATTTTCTCTTAGAATTTACCCTGAAAATCATGGTAATCGTCGACAATATGGTATGGAAAGAATTTTAAAAATATTTGATTAATTTTATCATACTTTTAGTAAATTTTACTTTTAGTAAAATTAATTATAAACATTATTTTATATTTTATATTTTATTGTGATAGATATTATTATTTTTATTATGATAAATATTAATCAGAGAAATTCTCATAAAATCTTTCCATACTATATTGTCCCACGATTACCATGATTTTCAGAGTAAATTCTAAGAGAAAATTCTCTGTGTGTGTATTTACACACTAACGGGATACTTACATATTTAAGATAAGGAGGCGCGCTATCGCGATCACCCGCTTTAAAGTGGGCTTTTCCTTGCGTGCAGGGGGTCGATTGTGACCATTCATGCCACCGCGGGGGGGTGTCGTCGCTACTTTTTCTCGCCATTTTCTTGCCGTCATCCCTGCGGTACAAGATAGATTGATCGACCCAACAATTGAAACTCTCGCGATCGTGAAGCCAATTTAAAGCGAATTTAAGGTTTTCAATAAAATTAATACAACCTACAAATTTTTAAATTTTAATTTCTGAATATTCAGATAAAAAATAATTTAAGTAGGTACATCTGCGAGTTTAAAGCTCGATATACTTTAAACATTTTTTCATATCCTTAATTTGAATTTTAAGTTGGTGATTTATAATGTATCCGCGTGTATATACTTTTTTTATATCTTACAGATATATATTTAAAAATAAAAATATATTTAAAGATAAAAAATTAAATAGTTTTAAAATATCAGAAGCGATACTTGTGCAAAATTATCACATTTTAAATGCACTAATAATTAGATGTGGCGATTTAACACGAAAATAAAGTTATAAGTTTAAAATATTTATAAGAAATTTTTCGAGAATTAAATATACAAGTTCGAGAATAATTTTACAAAATTATTTAAAAAAGTAATAGAATATTATAAGTTTGCAAAATTATTCTATGCCGTTCAATTCGACAATATGTCGTGTCGGATCGGATCGATGCGCGGGAAAAGCTGACCCGATCCGCTATTTAAGTCCACGTATCCCAGATTTTACTATACGAGACGAATATTTTATTTTAAGACACCTTAATGGAACGGATGTACAGCCGTACATTCAATCGTGCGCTCGTCGTAAAAAGAATGCAATCGAGGATAATAATAAGCCGGGAGGAGAAAAGAAACGAGTGAATTATTGAGATAACGAGAGTACGAGATCGCGCGCGAGGACGTTGTGAATCGCAAATCGAACTCGCGTCTCTGAGAAAACCGACATCTGGAGATGGTCGGTTCGGACGTCTGGATGTTGCGCCGCCGGCTTGCAACAATCTGTGTTAATGTAACGGTGTTGCTAGTTTGCTACTGAAACCGAAATAAACTTTGTTGCATCAGCGAATTAGTTGCCGCTTTTGCAACGATTTTAGGTGGGATTTTCTCCACGATAATATCTGTACTTTAGTACTTGGGGTGATGCTATAGGCCGTGTTAATTTATGATGCGACTCTCTCCACTGTCCTATCGCATACATTATACATTATAGCGAGTTTATCTAGTGTCCTACGACGAAATATGCAAATTTCAAACATTTAATTGATGAATTGCAGTGTTCAATTCTATTTCGATTTTTATACATGTTTATCTGTCTTTATACACGTACATATATGCATAATTATATATGTAGTGATATATTATTATATATTATACACATATTTAATATATATATTTATGTATATACATAAAATATATTATTTAATATACATTATTAAAAAAATTTTTTATAAATATATATTAATTATAAATTATATATTAATAACATATAAAGAAAATTTTTTATTGATAATATATATCAAATATATGTACATATATTAAACATATATGTATTTATATGTATCAAAAGCAAATATAAAAAAATAAAAATTTGTCAAATTTCGTCGAATATAAATAATTTGTAATACAACGTGCTAATATTTTTTTTCTATATTTTGATTTCAGATATCATCGCATTACCCCGCCGCCGGTTTGCAGCATGAAGGCTGACAGCGACGCGAAGTGAATAGGCGGTCCTCTCATTCTCCTCACTTCCCCCTCACTTTCGAAATACGCACCTGCTGACAAACAGAAAACGAAGGCTGACCCTCTGACTGTATACATATATATTTAGGAAAAGGAAGAAGAAATAAAAAAAAAAAGACCGCAACGGATCACCGCCAAAAGTTAATAGAAGTTTAGTCAAAGTGTGAGAGCAAGCGAGATAAATATATATATATCCAATACACATATATGTATATATATAGAAAGAGAAAACGAGGAAGAGAACGGGAGAAACACAAGATACATATACATATATAAATATATATATATATAAATTATATATAAATATATATTTATATATAGGAGAAGGCGATTCGTGAGTGTGCGTGTAAATAAGAGATATTTTTCGTATGAGAGCGAGAAAGACGCGCCCTGGCCGGAGAGAAGCGGGAAGCGACACGTTCGAGAGTATCCTCGAACGAGGGAAGATTTAAGGTGCTTCTCCTGAAGAAGAGGGCCGAGTCGTCGAACGAAAGAAAGGACGGAGAGGAGGACGACAACGACGACGTGGTGATCGTGAACGACGGCGGAAGAGAGCGAAAGGATACGTCGCGTCACGGTTGTTTGGACGTTGTTGTTTCGATGCTCTCCAAGCCGGATCGCCGGTGTTTCTCCCCCCTACAGAGGAGCAGTTTCCCTCACGGAGACTGACCGGGCCGATACAAAATCGCGTAGAAAAATCGCCGAGAAAGGGGGCGAATATCGGGAATAAAGCGAAGAGGAAAGAGGAGCACAGAAGAGAGGAGAGAGAGAGGGGATAAAAAAGAAGGAAATATAGAGAGCAGTTGTGTGTGCGGCATCGAGAGAGGACCGGCTCCATGTTGTGAGCGTCTGAGGACTGCCGAGGGCAGCAGCGAAAGGGCGGAGTAGGGTGCCACCGCCGTTATGGAGTACGGTGGCGGGGGCGGTGGGGCACGCGGAGGTGTCCAGCCACCCTCCGCGGGGGCGAGGAGCATCGCCGGAACCGACACTACCGACGCTGCGTGGCACAAACACGAACAAATGATGCTCATGGAGTCCAGGCACAAGCAACAATGTGAGTAAACGCATCTCTGATTCATTTTCTTGATTCCCCTTTTTTCCTCCCCTTTTCCCTCCCCCCTTCTCTTCTCGGTTTTGATGAGCGCACGTGCGCGCTCGGAAAGCGATTATCGGTTTAACAGCGAGGGGACAGGGAAGGAAAAAGGGGGTAAACTTTGTTGCTCTGGATCCTATAGATTATAGATACATCGATCGCGAGTTTTCGATTCGAAATTCGCAGGAAAGACTTGTCGGGAAATCTTGATCTGCCGAATGCGATGTAATTTTTTAAAACTGCAGGAATAATTTTTACATTAGCGTACACTGACAATGAGAGAATTTTCTCTTAGAATTTAGGTTGAAAATCGTGGTATAATCGAGGGACAATATGGTAAGAAAAGAATTTTATGAGAATTTATTTTTTGATTAATATTTATCACAATACAAATAATAATATCTATTACAATAAAATATAAAATATATTTGATTAATTTTACTCTACAGTTTAGCAAAATTAATCAAACATGTTTTATATTTTATTGTGATAGATATATTATTATTTTTATTGTGATAAACATTAATCAGAGAAATTCTCATAAAATTCTTTTCTTACCATATTGTCCCTCGATTATACCATGATTTTCAGGATAAATTCTAAGAGAAAATTCTCTCTGTGTAGAAGTGACTTGAGATTAATCTATTTAACAAATAACATTTAAAAGTTAACTTTTTTATACGTATATAATTTTATACATAATTTTTGGTAATAATATCGAAACAATAATAAAAGCAAAATAATTGCTAACTGTGCTTATAAATGCATTCACATGAAAACATAGATGAATAATAGATTTTGTCTTTTTATTAATTTTATTACGAAAGACTTTAAATTGTTAAAAAAATTAATAGCATATTTAGATTTCTCTTGCAAACTTCTTTTATATGAGGGTCGTCAATATTTGTTAAAACACAAATCCGCGTAATGATTAAAGTGGCAGAAGCGTCGCAGAATATCTTGAATATGTTGTCGAGTTTTTGCGCCATAAAGATTGCCATACTTTTAATCAGAGATGAGAGAGAAGGAATGATTTGAAATGCTCGAGAATGCAGAAATCATTCTGCGACTCCATCCTATTCGTTTTATTAAGATATTTGTTTGGGATTACGTACAAAACTGTAAAGACAATTTATTTTTCGTTTACGAAAAGAATATTAATTTAAAAAGGATTTTTTAAATATATTTTAATTTGTCTTCTTTTAAACATCGACAAATAATCATTCATAAAAAAGTTGAATTGATAAAAATAATTTCCCTATATTAAAATTCTATAATAAAATAGAAAGATTTCGCAATTCCTAGGAAAAAAAGAGTACATATTTATATATTACGGAGACAAAAGTATCATTTGATTATTTAGTTATTTTCCTTCCATGCGGAATATGAGAAATAGAAAGATAGAGAGGGAAAGAAAGACGCGTCTCCCATCATTTTTTTATTCCTGACCTTTGACACGTTTATATGTGCGGGCCATAAAACATCGACGGGCCATAGTGTAACGAAGAAAAAAATATGAACGGCGCGCGGCCTTTGACAATTGACATTTACGCTCAGCTGTCACGTTTTTTCCTCACTTTTCACACCTTCTTCGAAAGGCAACATGCTCGCCGACAGACTTTCGATATATATCGCCATTTTTCTCCCTCGACTTTTCTTATTAATCTTATAAATATCAGTCTATCTATAAAGCTAACTCCAATACTGTCAAATTTGGGTGGGAGAATTTTTTTGTGTGATCTCTCTTGGAAAAATATTAAAAATCCGAGAAATAGATCAAAGTCGCGTGCGGGATCGTTCGTTTTTTTTAGCGTTATATCAGGTAAAGCAAAGCGAAAAGCGAGATCGATGTATGCGATACATGCATGCACGAGATCTACACAAGATCTGTAGATCCACACAGATAATGCAGGTGCATCGCGACGCGTGATAACCGCGGGCTTTAGGACGGTCCGAATTAGCAGGTGCGATATATATATATATATATATATATACCTATATTAAGCCAAACGGGCTTCCATTATTCGCTGTTAGATGAAAGGGGAAAAAGGCGCGGCGCGATTTCATCCTATCTCTCCCCTTTCCCTTCCGTAGTCGTCCGATAATGAGTCGCGCTTAACGAGCCGGCGACGACGAGGACGGAAGGAAACTGCACGATGCTGCAATTGCGGACACGACGTGTCCGTGTTTAGCACGGCAGTGTGATTCGATCAATGGACGCTAACCGACGATGTTGCTGCCGGGCAATAACGTTACTTCTTCTTCGTCTTCTTTTCCCGTGTTCTTCCTCGCGATTACGAGATGTTAATCGAGAGGTCAGTCGATCGGCGATCCGGATAGCGCGATAGAACATTATCGATTTCGATCGAATTTAGATCGTTAATTATGTACACTGATTGTGAAAGAATTTTCTCTTAGAATTTATCCTGAAAATCATGCTAATCGTGAAACAATATGGTATGGAAAGAATTTTATGAGAATTTGAATGATTAATATTTATCACAATAAAAATAATAATATCTATCACAATAAAATATAAAACATGTTTGATTAATTTTACTATGCAGTTTAGTAAAATGAATCATACATGTTTTATATTTTATTGTGATAGATATATTATTATTTTTATTGTGATAAATATTAATCAGAGAAATTCTCATAAAATTTTTTCCATACCATTATTGTCCCATAATGATTCTCAGGATAAATTCTAAGAGAAAATTCATATACACAAAAGTGCCAATTTCTTTGCATTTTCTTTTCAATTAAATTAAATTTGAATTTTTTATTTTATTATTTACACTAAAAAAAAATTTATTGAATTAAATAAATATTTATTTCAATACTCCTTTATAAATCATTTATTTGAAACTAGTCGATCGGCGATCCGGATAGCGCGATAGAATATTATCGATTTCGATCGTATTTAGATCGTTAATTGTATACACAAAAATGCCAATTCTTTGCATTTTCTTTTTAATTAAATGAAATTTAAATTTTTTATTTTTTTATTTACACTGAAAAAAATGTATTGAATTCAAATAAATATTTATTTCAATACTCCTTTATAAAAGTAATTTATTTGAAACTGATAATATTGATTTGATGTGAAAAATATTTATTTGATGTAAGAAAATCTTTTTCAAAACAGATAAATATTATTTATTTGTTTTAAATAAATGATATGTAAAGGACTATTGAAATAGACATTTATTTGAATTCAATAATTTTTTGTATAGAATCGATTTTCTTAATATAAACACCGATAAAACTAATGATTCTTTAATTAGGAGTGATTAAAATTGAAGAATTGAAAAGATTAATCTCGTCCTATTTAAAATTTACCCTTTGTTTAATTTTAAACAAACAGAATTTTATTTTGCAAACTCAAGATAAATTAATGCTGAAATCTAAAAATGTTGCGATAGGTGTAGAATATTTTAATTTAAAATGAAATGCAAAATTATAATTTATAGAATGTCATTATGATTTAAGAAGACAGTTTTGATTTAATTATATACAAGAAATAATTTCTGCATTTTCTTCAAGCTAAAGTTATATCAGCACATATTCTGAGCCTGTTAAGTTAAAATTCAAGATTTCGCGATATTACGATTACATCCTTAACATGATTACATCTCTTATATAAATATTTTAATTTAGTTTATCGTAAATTAACTTTTTCAGAGAAAATAGACTTAGATTTTGACTAGTCAGCTTGAAAAAGTTATATTAATTGTTGCAGAATTAAAATCTTAAAATCTACACCGACGAATATAAAATCACATTTATAACAAAAATAATACATGTGTTATACTTAATATCATTTTCATCATAATTTTCATTCCATAAAATATAAACATATTTTAGTACATCGTTATATATCGCGGATCGCGAGAATCTGAGTGATTATTTGTAATCGTGGGAAAATAATAAAAAATCCCGTGATTTGACGATTCGGAAAATTGTTAATCTATCACGATAATCTCCCTGTTTCCCTGTCTCTCTCCCTCGCGCACGCGCGATTTCTATCTGTAACTGCGATGAGTATCTATTAAGCCGCAGAGAAGAAAAAATTCTAGCTTTTTCGAAGTCTTTTTTATTTATTTTTTATTATTTTTGGGTGCGTGTGCGCACATAAATTCGACGCGCCCAGGCGTATCCGAAAATAATGGCCGAACGATCACAGGTGGAACGGCCAACCCACGATAGAGGGTTGATAATGAATAACGTAGGGTAAGAGAGACGTGTTCCGATTTTTTTACGTACACGCGTTTCTTATTTATAATACGCGATGACAAATTTATATGTATCTCACATTTTTTATCTATACTATTTATTTTTTATTCTTATTTATAATATTCAGCCTGCAGAGATCTAGATTTAGCATAATACGTAATCCTGCTTTTGAAGAAAAGGAATCTAATATTATTTATATTTATAATAATATTATTATAGTCTGTTTGTTTACACATTATTGAATTTTACTCTATTGTAATTTATATATTATTGATAAAGAAAGAGTTAGTAATTTCCACACACAAATAGATTAAGAATTAGAGTGTGTTGTGATATACTTATTTTGTGACAGAAAGAAATAAAACCCGTGTGCCATTTTTACGCGAATAAAAGATCTCACAGATCATTGGCATCTCGGCATTTGAAGTCCCGATTCGTCTCTCGGTAAAATATCATTCGTATACGATATGATCTCTCGTAGTCTTGAATTTTCCGCGCGCGCGGATTTTACTCTGATGAAAATCGCGGGCTTTCGTATAACTACTAGCTATTGATCGTCGCTCCAAAATACTCTTTCGTCGTGAATCATTGAACGCTGCTGATCGACGTGTCTCCATCTCTCTCTTTCCCCTCTCTTTTTCGCCATTTGAATGCGAGGATGAACCAGAAGCGCGAAAAAAAAGACGATGGAGGAAAAAGAAGAGGAAGAGAGATGAGAGAAGGAAGCAAAGAGTATATCCAGGGAGAGAGAGGACCCCAAAGAAGGGAGGGTGGAAGGGGATATGACGTATATTTTTAAACGGAGGCAATCACCCGACCTCCTATACATAGGCTCAACTTGTCTTACGACGAGAATAGTGCGGTTTTCACTGCTCGGCAACAGAATCGTTCGATTTTGGAAAAATGGATAGTTCTTTTTTGATCGTCTCCCTTCAATTTTTTTTTTTTTTTTTTTTTTTTTCCAAAGACTTGGATTCGATATAATTTCGACGAACCAAGATTCCGTACTAAGATGCTCTTCCGTGGTATCGAAATTTAAATTCCTTCCCGACATATTACAGGGTGTATACTCCTGGAAAAACCTTGAAAACCTGATATTCTCTTTGTTTTACCTTGAAAAATCAGGGACTTCTCATAGAATTTGATTAGAATTCAGGGAATTAAAAAAAATTGCCCTTTTGATAATTTTTCTCTTATTTAGCATTTAAGAAACATATCTTTAAGTTTTTTTAAATGTGATTTTTTTAATTAAAGATCTATTTTTCAAGATATCAAGATCTTGTGTAAGTTTCATAAAAAAATGTTCAATTTTTTAAATAGGTAATATTTAAATAAATTAGTACTCCCTATTTATTTAATCAATAAATAAATAATAATTTATTTAAATAAATAGTATTCCTTAAGACATATATACTAAATTATTTTTTATTTTATATATTTATCTTATATTTTTGCATATATTTTCAGTGTTTAGATTTATCGTACTTATATTAGTTTTACAATTAATAAATTATAAAATCAATATTAAATGTTAAAAAAAACTGCACTCTTGATAACTTTGGAATCGTGTGAATAGAAAACATTAATATATATATAGAAAGCGCGTGCAGCAAAGAAATTTATTTTAAAAAGCTGCATCTACAAATTTTCTTATTTTATCTGGAATTTTAAACGAAAATACCTGGAAGAAGGGAATTCTCAGGGAAATTGTTTACAAAATTTGAGTAGACACTCTGTATTACTATTACAATTTGGTTACTTAAATACTCATGTATACTCTATGCATATGAATGACACGGGTTAAATGGACGAGTGGAGAAGGGAAGACTCTCTAAGTAAAGTGAAGCTTTTCCCGACTTTCTCTCCCTGATGCTTACGAGATTGACGGTGCAAATAGCGACGCAAATTTCGAGCGTCGCGACGACATGGCCGGTTTTTGGACCGATGCCTGATCAACGACTCTCAGACAATCCGAAAACTTTGACCGGCTATCGAATGACGTATATATATATATATATATATATATATATATATATATATATATATATATATATTTTCGACTCGGCATCTTCCCTCCTTCCCTTGGTTCCCTTGTGCATCCCACCGCCCATTTTTACCGTCCCGGGCCGATATCGACAGACGTTGACCCCTTGAGGAAGGAGAAAAAGAGGAATAAAGCGAGAATGATAAGAGATAGAAGGAGATTTTATACGGTTTTTCTCTCATTTCAAAGTAAAATTTAATCGTATTTTTTAAAAGATTGAAATCTATGCTATCTATCTGCGTTTTACTTTATATTTAATATATCGAAGTCATATAAAATGTATAGGGGATATAATATAAATATATTATTGTACGAGATTTTTTTTTATCTTGCATCACGCAAAAAAATTTCTAGATGTCGCAACAAAAATTATCGCTATTTTTTGTATCTGATAGAATATCGTTTGTCACAGATAGAATTATCGTTTGTCACAGATAGAATTTTTTAGTTCTGTCTCTGTTATTTAGATTGATTACGTGCAAAATATATACGATATTACAATATTTGCTAATTGTTTATCTACCTCAGTTAATTTTTCGCACCTACAAAATTTTTGCTATAGTTGCAAAATCATTTTTTTTAGTGTATGAATATTAAAGAGGATTTAATGAATAAATCTTTGAAATCACACAAACCGACGAAAGCGTCGCAAGAGTGACATTTGATTTCAAACTCGACAAATGCGAGAAAATAAACTTTGAATTAAACATGTTGCAATGAGAAATGAATTTTGCTCGATTTTTAAATATATAATTATATTACAGAGTGATTTTATTTTTTAATTCGTCTCTCTGTGTAAGCAAAAATAAAAAAAATAAATAAACGCGGCCAAGATAGAAGATAATAGATGCGAGTGAGATGTGATCCTTGATATATGAAATAATCTCACGAGAGAAAAAAAATATCGATGTTTTAGATAGATCACGATTGAACAGTCCGAGAAAATAATCGCCTAATTAAATCTAACGTGTCCAATGTGTTTCTTTTTTCATCTTCCCTCGTCTTTCCACTCTTATTCTTTTGCAAGAGCAAAATCTCGATATAATTTGACTTCTTTTTTTTTTTCTTAATAACAGGATTACACTGATATTTGCATAAATATATATATAATATAGAAGCTTAAAATCCGGATAAATATCTTTACCACGATGTTGTAGATCACAATAATACACATCAGAGAGAATTTTCTCTTAGAATTTATCCTGAAAATCATGGTAATCGTGGGATAATATGGAAAGAATTTTATGAGAATTTCTCTAATTAATATTTATCACAATAAAAATAATAATATCTATCACAATAAAATATAAAATATGTTTGATTAATTTTACTATTACAGTTTATTAGTATTCTCATAAAATTCTTTCCATACCATGTTGTCCCTCGATTACCATGATTTTCAGGGTAAATTCTCTCAGTGTAAATATAAAAAATATATTTTTTGACAGTTGTGAAAGAATAGTATTAAAATGCGAGAATAGAGCAGATGTGAAAATTAACTGCGCGTTTTTATATTTTATTTGTAAAATACTTATATCCATATCTACGATGATCCTCCGCGCCTGAAACTGCGGGCAGATAATACCAGCTGCTTATTCGTCGTCAGCCGAAGCTTTGCATCTTCTCTTTTCTCGTCTTTACTCTTCTGCGAATACGAAATAAGATGACTGCGACCCGAGACGGCTTCAATTAGTCGTTGCCATTTGCGCGGCGCGTCCAAACTTTACGCACGAAAGACGGCGATAGGGATGAAGGGAGGGAGGGTATTTATCGCCTAATGAAGCGCGAGAAGATCGTTAATGTCAAAGTTGGAATAGATGGTTATCGAATAACCGATGTAACCGTCCTTGTTTTCTTTTATTTCTTTTTTTTTCCTTTCTTTCTTTCTTCGGTGAACGGCAAAGGAAACAATAATGATGACAGTTGTGTGCTTGTCGTTGCGAGGTGTAAGTATAGAAGAAGGGTACGCAAGAATTTTCCTTGCGTGATGCAAATTCATAGAATCGAGTGAGAACAATTATATATGTGTGTGTCTTGACGTAGACAAGTTTAGTTTGTTCTTTTTTTAATTTTTAAACGTGGGAAATATATTTTAAAGATTTTATAATAGATTCGTCTCTATTGTTTTCTCCTATTTCGGTCGTATTCTCTATTTTCTAAAATCTTTTCTTACGCAGAAAGACACGAATTAAAAAATAAAATTATTCTGTAATATAATTATATATTTAAAAATTGCACAAAATTTATTTTTTATTACCTTGTGTTTAATTCAAAGTTCATTTTCTCGCAATTGCTAAGTTTGAAAGCAAATGTCACGTTTCCGTCTGCTTAATCCCGAAGTTTTATTCATTAAATTCTCTTTAATATTCATAAAAAATAAAACCTAGTATAATAATATATTTATATCATATATATATATATATTATAATATATTTATATCTCTCCTATATGCATTTATATAATTTCGATTAATTAAATGGAATAAAACGCATAGATAATGTAGATTTTAATTTTTAAAGATGCACATCACGTATACAAAGAATTTGTATGTTTTGTTTGGATCGACAATATGAAGGAGCGAAATAAAGACCGGGTCGTACCTTCTGCGTTCGTCTAATGAAATAATATAGTGACAACGGTGTAATCACCGAATCGACCTTCGCAATTTCTTTTGCGCGCGATTTTCTTGTCATAAAAGAGAGAAAGAAAGGGAATGAAAAGGATTTCCCTTCTCGGGGTCAGTCGTCAAGGTCGTCTGACCTTTTCCACCTTGCGGTCCGTGAGAACCCTCTTCATTTTTTCCACCTTTATTTCCCCGAATCACGTATACGCAAACCATATACGATTGCGAACGACACTCTTCCCGCGAGATTTTTATTTGCAGTCCTCTTATATCTCAATGTGTCGATTCGTAATAATTAGCAAAAGCCTTCGTGTATTTTTTGGAAACACTCAAAACACATTAAGCGCCTATAATTAATCTATTTTTTTTTTCTTTGATTTTATGAAACTGATTCTGATTTTTCTCATTAGACGATATTTATTATATTTTTATATTTATATATATTTAAATAAATATATAAATATATAAATATAAGTTATATAAATTATATATTGTGTAATATATAATTATTAAATTATATAAATTATATATTAATAAATATAAATACAAATTATAAATAAATTATAAATTATATGTATTTATATATTTATATATAAATATAAAATTATATATATATTTATATAAATATATAAATATATATAATTTATAATATTTATTTATAATATATATAATTTATATATATTTATACATATATATTTATATTATTCGGAAATATGTGACATGCTGAAATATTTTTTGTCGAAATCAAGTTGTAATCGAATGCATTGTCGAATTTTGTTTTCGAGTTTTTTCTCTCTTTCTTTCCATCCTTGCTTTGTGCTCGCGCAGCTTCTTCCATTATTCGCCGCATCTTTTTCCTCTCTTTCTCTCTCGTTCCTCTCTATTTTCCGACACTGACCTCTCCAATTTTCAAATTAGGTTGGCTTCAGCAAGGTCGTCGATGAAAGGGAGGCTATAGACTGTCTATACAGCTCTCTATCGTGTCGGCAAATATCTCTTCCATACTCGCGCGCAAATTTACGAGTTGTAAATTTCTTTATGAATGAACGCACACGCACTTTTATCATAGCTGCAGTTATATAGTGACAAGATGTTCCGGATCTAGAATGAATTACCTTTCACCTATAGAGATTTTCTTTGACCGAGTCGAAGTCGAGCTCTTCTTGGCGTGAAAATGTCGGGCGAAGTTGTCGTTTATCGCAACTTTACAACTTTTCGTATTAGATTTTTTTTTCGCGATTAATCGTCAAATTTCAAATCTAAAGTTTATTTGAAATCAAACTAAAGTTTCGATAACTGCTTGCGTCTGGTTGCTTGATTTTCGAGGACCTTCTAATTTTTTTAATCGCTAATTTTGAGATCTTTCTTTAGGGGAAAAATAAAAACTTTGATACAATCAAATATAATATCAATTCACATAAAAGTGAACAACTTCAATGAAAATATATTTTCTAATTAAATAACAATCTTCGGAAATATTTTATAAAATTGTTTTAATTATTTTTAATTATACTTTTTTCTTCTATTTTTGTTACAAATTAAAAATTACAAGTGATTTGGTGAGATTTAATCGCAGGTACTTCGCGGTTAGTCACTTTGCAACTCCATGTTGGGATTAAAATAGTTTTAAGTGAGAGAGAAATCGTATAAACGTGGATTCGATTTAGAACTCTTACAAAGTTGTGACTTATTGAAAGCCAGATATTTAACTCTTAAACGCTAGCAATTTTCTTTCCACATGTATTTGATCGAAATATTTTTATACTTACGAAATAGATTTTTACTAAGATTGAAATATATATAAATCGCATTTAAGTGAAAAATATTGAAAAAAATTATGAAAGTTATATATTAGAAAAATTAAACTTGAACATTTCAGATTATTCTTATTTTCGCATTTCAGATTATTCTTATTAATTCTTAAAGCTTCTTCATAATATTTAATATTTTTTATAATATGTATTTTAATAATACTTTTTTTATTGTATAACTAGTTTTAAATCATTGTAATATTATTTAAAAAAGCAAGAACATTTTTGTTATGTCAAACTTTCATTAGAAAACAATTTTCCTGTATTATAATAATAGTCAAACAATGCCAGCTTTTTATTACTATAATATATAATATATAATATTGAATTTTATTTTATTTTCGGCACATTTTTTTATATTCTACTTAATATATAGAGCCGTATGATAACTTTATGATCCCGAATCGATTTTTACGTTTATACAATTTTTCAGTTTAGAATAATTTAAAACAAAAAAAATGCGTTTTCAAAATTCTTTTTTTCTTTTCTTCCTCTAGCTCACGAAAATATATTTTTATAACTCTTGTTAATAAATGTCCACTTCGCATATGGGTGGTAATTATAGGCATTAATCAATGTAGTCCGTCACAAAATGGGAGTAAACCGTACTTCTTTGCGGCATTATCGGCTCTTTTAATCTATATAGACTTGTACAGTTATAAAGGATATAACTAATTTATTTAATTTATATAGGGGACATTAATTTCTCCCCTTCCCCCGCCCTCTTTCTCTCTTTCTCGGTAACTAAATTCTTTTGCGGATGCGCCGATATTTTTTTTATTCGATACTCTAGGCCAACATCAAGGTCTGCGATATCGAAAAGATCCCGCACCGGAAGCGCAGTATCGATACTTCGAACAATAGGCGGTGTAAGTCGAGCGAGAGCAACACTTCGAGTAGATATCGGGCCAAGTTTGTCTCTGTGTGTTGCCGTTCTCTGATCTTGCGTTTCCTGCCGCGTTGCGTCCGTCTCTCTCTCATCTCGCTCCTTCTTTCTAACTGCGTCTCACATCTCGTGTTATACTGTAACAAATGGAGGCTGGAAGGGATAGTTTCTGCGAGTTTAATGCATATCTATATCGTGACTTACACATACACATCCGACAACGTTTCGCGGTACATGCGTTGTTGCTGCGTTTAGTATCGATAGATTTATTATTGCGAGATTATTAGCTTACACAGAGCAAGTCTCTAATTTAATTATTTTTTTAATGATTTAATTATTTTTTAAATTTTCTAATTAAATTATTGTATCCTAATCAATTTTGAAAAATTTCTATAATAATTATGTATTAATTTCTACAATAATAATTCTGTAATAATTATTTAATATACAAATTTATATTAGTTTAAACTTTAATTTTTTTTTAGTTATAAAGTATAACATGTTGATAGTTACAAATATAAAAAAATTTTATTTTCACAATATTTCTCAGTATGAAATTTGCAACTTTATCCAAAAAATAAAAATTACGGTAAAAATTTAGTAGATAAATTTCATTCTTATGCGTATTATTTTTTTTCCATAACTTTCATTGATCTAATAGTAATTAATAACAATTGTCGAAAAGGCAAAAGTTTTCGCGAGACCTTTATTAAGGAACGATGAAAAAATACCAAGTGACTCTTCGCGGACAAATTGCGAGTATTCCTCGATTATATATCGACATCCTTGATATAAATAGATGGATCTCTTAAGAGCGTACTTGCATTCCTCGAACGTCTTCCCGTAAATTCTCTTCCGCGTTTAGCTTAAAGAGAGAACTGTAAGTACCACCATTTAGAAGTATGTATGCGAACATAAGAGTTGCGTGAGGACCTGGCTAATTTAGTAGCAAGAGAAGTCGTCCGGCAGGCGAAATGTTTTAGATTCAATTTCTGGTTCGAATATTTTTCTCGCTCGTACAAAAGCTTCACCAGCGGGCCGCCTTCTGATAAAAAAAATTGCACTTAATCGCGGTGTAAAGTATACATGCGCGCGCATAAGCGTCTCCTTTGAAATCTCGCGCCGCTTTATAGCCATCGGTGAGTGGCGTCTTTTCGGAAAGGGTGAGAGGAGGGTGGCATTTGGGGCCCTTTGAAAGTGTGACATTTTTTTTCTCAAAACAATTTTGCCGAGAGATAAAACTAGGTAGGAAAGATACGAGAGAGAGAGAGAAAGGAGGAGGAGGGTGAGTTAGCAGGCATAGTGGTCCGTGGATAATCGTAAGGGGTGGCCGCAAAGCGACACTTTGATGGTATAAGACGAAATTTTGTTTCGAGAGCGCACTCGAGAGATAGAGAGACAAAGCGACTAAAGGCAGCGTAAACTTGAGTCGTTTAGCCGCAACGGCTCTTCAGAGCATTCGTTTCCCTTGCGTTTCTCAGATTCCGAGGTCGATTGCTTTCTAGTATTCCCAATTATATCGTTATAATGGAATCTTACGTTAAGATTATTTCTAGAAGTTGTCCATTACTTTTCATTTGTCTCGTCTGAAGACAAGATTAAAAAAATATTTTTAATTACATTCAAAGATAAAACTTGAAGACGGTATATTTTTATTTCGATATGGGCGTTACATATATATGTAATAAAATTTTATTATTTTCGAAAAAAATTTTTTTTTCTTTGAAATTATGTTTATCCATTCTTTTCATGAGAATAAGAACTAAAAATAGGAATGTCGAAGAAATAATTTCGACGCCTAATTTTGTCACTGGATGTTACCTTATCTAAGAATTAGCTATTTAAAGCTGATAGAGTTTTTTCTATCGTATCGAAGCCCTTCGTCCTTCGAAGGACTTCCCCTCTTTGAGGTCATCTTCGACGTTCTCTCTTATCTTATCTTTCAACGAAGAGTGCGAAGGATTAAAAGCGAAATGTTTGTCAAATATTTTACCTCTACACACCTTTAAGATGGCGTCCGTCCTCGGTGACCGGACACCTCGTTCAGGGCGCGAGTCACGAGGAAGCTAGAGCTCTTTTCGTTCGCGAAGGGCCTTCACCCCTCGCGCTCCCTTTTCCCGTCTCTCATCGCGCGACCGTCGACTGCAGCGCCTCCTCCGAGGAAGCGCCAGGGCATTCATCCCTACGTCCTCTCCGCTCTTCTCCGCGCGCTTTCCTTCACGCCCATACGAAACGCGCCCTGCGCCGCGCGAACGAGAAGGGTTAAATGACCATTCCATCCCTCCTCGTACATAGCGAGCTTAATAATAATTATCGCCCTCTCCCAAAAGAGGGAGGAGAGCGATCAGAATCTGGAAAGAGGAACGATCGAGACCTGCCTGCAATTAGAACGAAATCGATGTCGAAGAGATCGAAGGGTATAGAGGGCATCCCCTATCTACATAAGACGACGACGAAGACGACATCATCGTCGACTCTAGCATCCCCTCTATGATCCCTCGCGTTACTCCGCCGGTCCAGACGTTGTACGTCGGGACGACGAAGAACCCTTACCCGCCGAAGGACCGCGCGCGCGTTTGCTCTCCCTTTTCTCCCCTGTCGTTCTCCCCTTTTAACCCCTTTCCCCGCGATTCGCGCGGCTCGCATGGAAGGTAGACCAGCCAGTCGGTCGACGGTTGCTCCACCCCCGTGCGACACGATCAATACGCGACTCTTCTCTCTCTCTCTCTCTCTCTCTATCTCTCTCTCTCTCTCACATACACTCTGTCTCTCTTTCTCTTTCCTTTCTCTCTCTGTTTCTTGCTCTCTCCCTCGTTTTTCATCTTTTCTCTCTCTCCCTCTATCTATCTATCTATCTTTCTATCTCTTTTTATCTCTATTTGTCACTTCTCTCTTTCTCTCTCTTCTTCTTTTTCTCTTTTCTTTTGCTTTTCGTTCTTACCCTTTCTTTCTCTTTTTATTCTTTTCCTCTTTCCTTTCCTCTATTTTCTCTCTTTTTTCATATCTCTATTGCTTTTCTTTTTTTTTATTTTTTCTTTCTCTTTTCTTTCTGTCTTTCTTCTTTTTTTTTATTCCTCCCTTCTTTCTCATCGTCTTCTGTGTCCACTTTCTCTTCCTCTCTTTCTCTTGTTTTTTCTCATTTTTTTCTTCTTTTGTCTCTTTTCTTTTTTTCTCTTTTCTTTCTTTTTTCCTCGCTTTTTCCTTCCTTCTTTCTACTTAATCTCCTTCTTTCTATTTCACTTTTTCTTTTTTCTTCTTTCCTATATTTCATCTTTTTTTCCCTGCAGCCTTGTTCTTTGTTTTTTGTTCTTTGTTCTCCTTTCTTTTTTTTATAATTTTCTTTATTTCACTCTTCATGTTCTTGTTGCATTTATATCACGCTTTCGGTTCATCTACGATGCAGCCGAGCGGTTTCGTAATCAGTAGCAGCAGCAGCCAGCAACCGACAGAAGCGCGCTCGACTGGCTGTTCGTTTCGAAGTGGTCCTTCTGTTGCTATGCCGGCTTCTCTTAGCCTTCCTTGGCCCCCTTTCTGTTTTCCTCCTCTCGCTCGCGTACTCTCTCTCTCTCTCTCATTCTGTCGTTTATTCTGTCTTATTTCTTTTCCCCTTACTCGCTCCGTCTTACCACAGTTCTACCTCTCTCCTAGCAAGATCGTTCCTTCTTGCGTTGGCATCGTCCTGTAGGATAGCTCCAGACGCGTCTCTCCGTCAAGGTCGTTTTCAGAAAGACCTCTCCTCTGCAATCTTCTTCTTCCGATATCAATTCCACAGCTGTCTATCTGAGAACTCTGTTTTCTCCAGCCTACTCGATTTTGTGTTCAAACAACAAGACCTAAGGTAGATCTTTTTCTTTCTTTCGGTCGAATGAGCGGCCAGATGATACTTATTTTTGACTCGAAACTTTCGTCTCTGTCATTCTCATGAATTAAGTTACATATACTGACACTTCCGCTATTAGAAATTAAAGATTCAGATTTTTGGCATAATTGGATGCTGATTAATTTAATTTAATTGCTATATAGTATTAATTTTATTTATTAATTAGCAGGAATAATAAAATTGATGACGTTTGTTACTATGTTTTAGTATTTTCGTAAAAATATATGGAAAATTATAAAATAGAAAAAAATATATCACAATTAATTATATGCTCCAAGATATAAATTCATGTTGGAAATATTTAAAAATACTGAATGTGCATTAAAACGGAATCTTACTTAAATAAAAAGATTTTTCTTAAATTTATATATTGTTCAAAAAAATAAAATTGTTTTAGCTACTCGACGTGGCTATTTTATTCTATAGATTGATATTATATTCTTGTTCTTATTGTTACTAATAACTAATAATCAAATCAGTTGAGCTGAATTTTTTTCTTACAATTTTACTCTTGTAGCTGTATTACGATTATAAATATTTTTTGATTATTTTCTAAATTTGTTTGGCGAATAGAGAGAATAATTTCAGGATTATGCGCGATATTTCGAAAGCAATCCGTGTAATCTGTGAACCGTGTTAAAGAGACCTTAAGATGATCGATGGATATGTCTCATTAAACGTTCCAGTTATTTGGACCATATTGAGAATATGACAATAGCAAAAATAAAAACTGTCGATACACGCAGAATTTTCACGATTATTTCGTCAGCGGATGCCTGGCTGCAGTTTTGCATTCTAAACAAGCGTATAGATATGCAGGCTAAATATTTCTTTTTTTTTCTCGTATATTTTTTACGCTAGTGTGCAAAACAGCTGATCGGGACTGTTTGTCGCTAATGCTATGGATATTTATCCACACATGACACGTGAATTACGCGCGCAAGGCCGGTAAACATTTTCCGCGATAGTGAAGCTTTGCTTGGACGCGTGGGCGGTAAATAATCATCGCCGCCGCTGGAACGAATAAACACGCCGCACACATATTTTGCTTGAAAGCCAAGTTTGGTGGTTCCGATATGCTGTCGCTTTGCGTTAACAATATCGGCGGCCAATACTGTCTTGCGCGACGCGCGATAAGAGTTTCCCTCGCATTAGGGAGCCAGTGTTCTTCAAACTGGAATGTGCAAGAAAGGAAAAATCTACGTAGAGTATCATTTTTTTTTCTTAAAATTTTAATATTGATAAATAAAATTTTTCTTTAAAATTTTCCTTGTAATTTAAATACTCTTTTCTTGAAACATCAATTTCTTACACAAAAAAATATTAAACAAAAAATAGCCCTGATAAAATACTTCTGTGTGTGTAACATTTTAACAAAATATTTTTAGATATATATATTATTCACTCACTTTCTGAAATGTCATTTCATGGAATTTTATAGTTTTCAAAGAGCTATATATTTCAATAATAAGACCGGTTTAAATATTTTTTAACAATTTTCTAATCTGGCATCTCATTTTCGAAAATTATGAGGTGCTAGATATTCTGTAATTTTTCTTTTCATAGTTTTCGCATAGTTCCAACAATTCTAATAGGTTTTAATAATAGTTTTGTCTTTTAAATTAAATTATTAAACAGTTTTTTAAATCTCGTTGTGGTACTTTATATTTTTTAGAATTATAGGATTATTAATTATATTAAAATTAAGAAATTATTTTAAAATCCTTCTTAAAAAGGCCAAAACTATTATATTAAATCATATCAATGTTTGGAAATTATAGAATTCCAACAATGTTTCTCAGAACATAAGCTCTGCGTACTACAGAAAATTGCTACTTTATATTTGACAGATGTCATTCTTTTAGCTAAATTAACAGAATCACTTAACGAAGCACTAATAGAACCGCCGATGAAAAAGCTTTCTATTTTCGAAAACGAGATCCCGACACTTTACAGAAGAAATCACAAAGCGTCCTTTTCAGGAATTCGGGAGGGAAGAAAAAAAGACATTTAACCGCGGCTTATCGTTCGACAGATTTCGAATCTCGGATAGCCACGCAAATAACGCGTGCTTAACCGGTCAAAGTCCCCTCGTGGACGCGCGAAGGGGGGCAGGAGAGAACAGGAATTTCGTCATCTATTGATTGATAAGTGTCCGCGCGCCGATCACGCGCGCTCGATGAATCTCACGTCGGGCGCAGAAGCCCGATTCCCGCTTCTTAACCGCGATCTCGCATGCATGTAGGTACACGGAGAGAATTTTCTCTTAGAATTCACCCTGAAAATCATGGTAATCGTGGGACAATGTAGTATGGAAAGAATTTTATGAGAATTTCTCTGATTAATATAAAATATATTAATTTTACTATGCAGTTTAGTAAAATTAATCAAACATGTTTTACATTTTATTGTGATAGATATTATTATTTTTATTGTGATAAATATAAATCAAGAAATTCTCATTAAATTCTTTCCACACCATATTGTCCCACCATTCATTTGTCACGGTATTTCTTTTCAATAGCGGCAGCTTCTAAAAACATATTTAATTGATACTTAAAACGTATTTAAACGATACTTAAAACATAGTATAATATAAACTACATCTTGAAATAAAAAAATGAAAGTATATAGCCTTAGTTGCGAATGTATTGTGAGCACATACTCATAAAATACATACACATGCATACACAGCGCAAATAAAGTAGCACTATATTAGACACGTTTTTTTCTTTTCTCTATTGTTGATATTTATACTAAAATATTGCTAAAAAAACATCGGGAATGCTTTATCTACTTAAACATTGTGTTTATTATTTAAAATTTTATATTCTATACACGCGGAGAGAATTTTCTCTTACACAGTTGGAAAATTTGTGTTTTCTTGTTAAAAACGGTCCCCGTTAAAATTTTTGTGTTAAATATTTAACACATTCATGTGTTAATTTAACATATTGCTGTTATGTTAATTGGACTCAAATGTTAAATTATTAAAACAACTAAAAAAAAGTGTAAAAATAACACAATGTATATCTATTTTTAATTTTACACAATAAATATGTTCTGTATTATTAGTGACAAGATTTATCTGTTAAAATTTACAGAAAAAAAATGTTAATTTTACTTTATAATATAAGTAGGGGTGATAAAATGTAAAATTAACAATTTTTTTAGTTAATTTTTACATTAGAGCTATGTTAATTTTACACAAAATTTATTTTAAGTTTATTTGAAGTTTGCATTTATTTTATGTTAAAATATTAACACAATATTCGTGTCACCATTTAACATATCCGTATTATGTTAAATTAACACAAAAATTTCTGTGGACCGTTTGGGACAGGTGATATTTGTTAAATTTAACACAAATTTTTCAACTGTGTAGAATTTACCCTGAAAATCATGGCAATCGTGGAACAATATAGTATGGAAAGAATTTTATGAGAATTTCTATTTATCACAATAAGCACAATAATATTTACGTTAAAATATAAAACATGTTTGAGTAATTTTACCATGCAGTTTAGTAAAATTAATCAAACATGTTTTACATTTTATTGCGGGGGAGACATAGGTGCGAAGGCAGAGGGCGGAGGGTGGAGGATGAAGGAGAAGAAGGGTGGTGGTAATAAAAAAAAAAAAAAAATACAGCGAATTTCTCTCTCTTTCACGCACTCACGCACACTTGAAAAATAATTCGACTCGTATAATTTCCTCGGTTAAGTACCTGTTTATCGATTAAACATCCGCGGACAGGACGGCTGTCGAAAAACTCGCCGACTTATACCGAAGGGTGAACGGCCCTTTCGCTCTAGTCTTCGAGTAATTTTTTTTTTCCAATCGATATATGTCGCGAACGAGAAGTCGTGAGGATTAATTGTGCCGATTAACTCGAAGGAAAATAACTAACCGAGAAAATATAAGTCTGTATAATGAGGGGGACGACGATTTCTTCGTGACGTTAACTCAACCGCTTGTCCCTTATTCAATTAAATTCGATAATTGCGAGCGCAAAATCGTCGCCTAATTAAAGTATAATTTTAAAAAATACTCAGTCATCACGTGATTCGCAGTCTTTAATTGGCGGTCTTATTGAATGGATCGTGCGTGGCATATTAATATACCGGAGAAAGAAAGAGAGCGACGAGCTCTCTCGTTTCTATGTATATGACTGAGAGTATACAGTCGCATATCGTAAGAAAGTAAGCTTTTCTCTGTACTTACATTGTAAAACGAAGAAGTGATTAGAGACGCGCCGATGAACAGAGACAAAGCGAGGGAGATACTTAACACACGCAGCTCGAGCTACTTCTTGAGGAGAGTTGCCTCCTTCCCTTCTCTCTCTTCCTCCCCCTTCATCGAACCTTGAAGAGCCGGATCTCGAACGTCCGCATAGTTGCAGCCTTCGTGCGAGGTTGCGTTTTCTCTCTTTTTTTCCCTCCTTTCCGCAGAGACATGCATGAGAGGAAAAAGAGAGACGAAGGAAAGGGAATAAGAAATCGATCCTCATTCGAATTTCGCTTTTCTTCACATAAAAATCAGCAAGAACTTGTTTATCTTGTCGATATTTGTCTCATAAATGTGTAAATATATGTTTGACATTTATATGCATTTAATTGTAATTTTTATTGCATTACGCATGTGCTTAAATACCATCTTTTTTCGTATCGGAAAAATATATTTTTTTTTTTCACGGATGAGGAGATTTTTTTGTACGCGGCGCACTTGGTGCAGTGAAATGTATCTGTCACGTTTTGGCATTCCGCTAGTTTTATAGCCGCCATCGCGGACAACGATGAGTCGCATGTGTACGTTTTGCCGGTAACAGGCAATTACCAGTTACGATTCGAACGCATATTTGTCATGTCAAAGCACGTTCGAACGTAAAAGTAGATCGCACGAGATAAAAAAAAAAGATCGGACGGGGTTAGTGAATAAAGAGTCGATAACATTTATTGAAAAGAGTTGTACGCTTATTTGTTTTCTTTTTTTTTACAAGTGCATTCTCACTATCGTTGTAGTACATAAGATGTCAGCTTGAGTATGTGTATATTAATTATTACACGCAGCAAATATTTTGAAAATAATGAATTTTATATTTCCGAAAATAAAATATTTAAGAAAAAAATTGAGGATTTTAAATATTGTATTTTGATAGTTATATATTAGAGAGTTTTATCTAGAGGTCTTATAATTTAGAAAGTTCTTAATGAAAAAGGATTTAAATTATGTTATGTTTGGAAAACACAGCTATAAGAATAGAAATAATACATATCTATTTAAAGAATTTAGGAAAGATAATCTTAATCTTCGACTAATATAATTCTGTTCAATATTACTTAATACCCTGAAATTTTTTTCGGAAATGCATTACACATCATCACTTTTTCAAGATATTTAATAATTCGAATTTTTAAATTCTATATATGTATAAAGACTAAAATAATTTTGATTTGTATGTTGCAAGTATGCCATTAAGCACTGTATAATCTGTCGTTGCTTATATGTATATTGTGTATTCTGCTTGTATTGTTGCAAATGCATATTAATCGCTTGTTATTAAACATATATAGGTATATATATATAATTTTATTGTATATAGGTATAATATATATTATTGCATATATATTATTATATTATAATTTATATTATATATATCTTTCGCAAATTTTCTGGTAAAATCCTCCTTTATTTTTGTATCAATAGCGTGTAAAAGTATAGAAACATTGATAATAAACACGTGTTAGTATACTCTGCGTTGCATTAGAAATCAACAGAATCAATGTGGAAATGGAAATACATTTCTATTATAACAGGCACATATGCACGCACGTACGGAAGTAAAAGAGCAAATCGAATCAGGAGGTGTCTCGATTTCAAGTACATAAAAGTAATGACAGGCTATATGACTGTGTTCATGTCATTGTCTATCGAACATTACCGCTTCTCTTCGACAAAATATTCTTCTATAATATACAAACGTATTCTCTCATTTGTATCGTAACGATACGTAAAGATAAATACGTTTATATATTTATGGAAGAATGTATTTTCATCTTGCCGTATATAATGTGATTGCTTTTCTATTTCAAACTCGTCGAGCATTTCATCTCTATTTCTCTCAAACTGCCCCATTTTTATTTTAATCGCACATAATAAAAATGCCATTGCATATTATGTCTTAACAATGTAATCACGTGGCAAATGAGAGTAGCATAAGAATATAATAATTAAAAGGGAATAACGAAGATTTTAAAATAAAAAAAAATTGATACCCTTAATAATTAGGTCCAAATAGCAGCTAAATGAGTTTTAAAATCAATTAATGACATTAATGGCTATAAAAGAATAAAAAGAATTAAAAAATCATATAATATTGTCAGGGGGTTATATGTATATAAAATTATATATATAATAAATATATTCAATAACGAACAATTTAGTTACATTAGTTTTATATATATATACATATATAAAAAATATATATAATATTTTATATATATATATAATATATAAAATTTATTTTAATATATATAAAATATATTTATTAAGTTTAATTAAATATACATTTTAATAAAACTTACACAGCTGTATTATTCGTTATTAAATATGTAACACACACACGGACGTGTTTCGCGCCGAAATACTTTGGAACGAACACCAGCTCCTTAATTCGCTCTCCACCTCACGATGGGGGGCGAGAGGGAGAGGTGAAAGGGGGATGCGGGTGGAAAGGACGGGGAAAACGGACGCCCTCGGACGTATTATGCAAACGAGGGGTGCGAAGTTTTGGATGAAATCTCCAAGTTCTCTCTCCATCTCTGTCCCTCCGCTACCGGCTGATTCTGTTCTTCTTCCATTTCGCATCAACCCTCCTCTTCTGCCTGTCTCTCTCTCTTTCTCTCTCTCTCTTTTTCGCAGCTCTTCCTCCTTTCCCCGTAGTTTTCGCAGACCTTCCCTCCCTTCCTCCGTTAAGGAACAGGTCGAGATACGAGAGCAGATAGCGTTCGCGATGACTGCGACTTACGGCACTCCGCGGTCCTTAGCGCGGGATTTCGCAAATCTGCCGGTCTCTCGCGAGAATTCGGGGCAAATGGAGAAAGAGGAGGAAGAATTGTCTCTCTCTCTTTCTCTCTTGTATTCGAGTCACATGCGATTTACTGTGTACATAGGTTTACACAACCAGCTGTCCTCGTTGTCTTTCCGCTCCGCCTTGTTCTCTTTCACGCTCGTCATCTCTCTTCTTCTCTCTCTCTCTCACAACCGTGTACGAGAATTTCTGATTGCGAGAGTCTCGCCCCGTCACCCTGTCATCATCCCTACGTAGCATCTGCTAGACAACGAAACGTAACGAAACCGTCTCGCAATAATTTTTACCACTTAATTCTCTGCGCGAAAGAGACTTCTCGGAAATAATTATGACGAGGAAATCAATAATTTTTTACTAAAGTTTATACATTATATAAATATATAATATAAATATATAATATGTATATAAATTATACATGACATATTTCCAAGTATAATTATTACGTGGCGCTTAATTACTCGTTCTTTTAGTTTTTGTCTGAAATATTTTTTTTGAAAAATAAATATATAAAAGCAGACATTTCCTGTTGTCAATGAAAATGTTTTCAATAATGTGTAAGATAAAAACGATATATGTTTCTCTTTCTCTCTCGATTCTTTCAATCGACAATTAGCGAGCGCAGAATATTGAATGGTCCAGAGGTCGACGATACAATATTACGCGACACGCACTCTATATATACCAGTATAATTACCGTAATACCGGCGATTCTCTCTCTCTCTCTCTCTCTCCGATATCGCCCTGGGATTCGCGTTCGGAAAGTCATGATTCGCAGAGAGTCGCACGTTGCTCTCGAACGTCGCGCTTGCTTATCGATCAATATGGTGCTGTCGTCGTCCTCGTCGTCGTGGATAGTTTGCGAGCAATACTGGTGATGGAGGATTCTGATATCTTTTTTTTTCCCCCTTTAACGACAATACGATTTTTATTTCTCTCGCGCGAATTATCTTATTATTATGTAATTATATGATTGTCCTATTTATCTATCTCTTTATTTTATTTTAAGGCACACTTACGCTAATCTGATAAAAAAAAGTCACGAAGAGAAATTTATCAGTTTTTATTTCCGGCAACAAATTGCAGTAATTAGAATAAGTGGCCAAACATTTTTTGTTTGATAAAGTAGCAAGGCTACCTTGACTTTTTTAAATGGAATTGTGTGTTTTTTTTAATAGTATAATAATGTAGAGGATAGCAAAATATATTCAACGAAATCAAATCGATCAAAATAATCAATACAATCAAAATAATGAAAATGGTCATTATATCAGGCATTAGACACAATAAACTGATAAGTTTACTGATCAGGTTAATAGCTAAACATATTTATGGACAACATAAACTCAAATTGTCAAATCTGTTTACTTATGTTTCTAGTCAACTTTCTCGATAGCGAAGAATTACATTTTAGCAAATTTAAAATGGTTTATTGAGTTGTAATGTAACTTAAGACATTGTATATTCATTAAATTTGTTTTGTTGTCTTCTACATTACTATTTAAAAAAAACCCCACGGTGATTCCATTTGAAAAAGTCAAGGTGATCTTGATTTTTTATCAAACAAAAAGTATTTGGCTAATTTTTATTATTGCAATTTGTTGCAATTAGAAACTAATTATTGTAAATGTGTCTTAAAAATCGTGGCGACCCTGTATAATTTAAATTGGTGGAAATAATGAAAGAGAATATTTTTATATATAGTGAAATAATCACATGAGATAAATATCACACGCAGTTGACTCCCTTTTCAGATCTATAAATGATATTTCATAATACGAATTGCTAAAGAAATATATATGTATATTCATATTTTGTAAACAATATAATGAAGAAATAAAATATTCTATAAATTCATAATAAGGAGAAATATCACGATTTATGAACTGTATCTTTCTTTACAAGATTCTATATATAAAATAGTTTGTTATGTCACGCGATATATCGGTAGCGTCAAGGAATCATAAACAGAATACTTGATACATATTATTGATCCATTTCCTTGAAACTGTTTTAGCAAATAGAGGGTTAACATCGCGATCTATCATCTCGTACCTATATATATCGTGTCGTTTGTAGTTAGCTGCTGTATTCCAAGACGGAGTAAATAAGTAATAATAATTCACAGTTTTGGAGCGTATTAAATATTGATTTTTTTTAACAAGAACGCTCGTCGATATATAGATAGGTGAAGTGAGTAACGCCAGTCGTGGGAGGCTTTGGCATTTCCGGATGTAGGTTGATATAATCGGCGATCCGGTTAGCGGGGGAGGAAAAGAGAGAGAAAGAGAGACGCCAATTATGAACGGTGACACGTATTACGTGTCGATTGTACCGGGTGTATCCAACATACTCACCGGCTAAATAAATTCGCGATCTTACTCGTGCAGATGTCAATTTTGAACAGGGGTCGATTGAAATCTCAACCTGATATAATGTAATCGCCAGTGAGCTGATTTTTTTTTACACTGAGAGAATTTTCTCTTAGAATTTACCCTTAAAATCATGGTAATCGTGGGACAATATGGTGTGAAAAGAATTTTATGAGAATTTCTCTGATTAATGTTTATCACAATAAAAATAATAACATCTATCACAATAAAATGTAAAACATGTTTGATTAATTTTACTAAAATGCATAGTAAAATTAATATATTTTATATTAATCAGAAAAATTCTCATAAAATTCTTTCCATACCATATTATCCCACGATTACCATGATTTTCAGGGTAAATTCTAAGAGAAAATTCTCTGTGTATATTCTTTAATAATTTAGACAATTTCTCTCTGTGCTTTTCTGATTTTTAATCATTCTTTTTTATTGGAAAACAATTTGCAGTGTCATTTCTTGCTAAATCGAAGATTTTAATTACAGAAATTTATTTTCCACTGCAAATATGTAATAAATATTTAGTTTCGATGTACAATAAATGCGAAAATCTTTTTTTTATCTCCATCGATAATAAAAATCACGCAAAACCGGAAAATCCTAATAAACGAAAGCTACTTTCATCTGCATGACGTAAATATTTTCGAGAATAGTATATTAAATAATTTTTCCTTTCTCTTCATAATTTTTCTCATAAAATTCTCCAAATTCTTCCTCATTGTTTAATATGAAAAATAATTAGAAAGTTATTTTATATAATAAAAAGTCTGCGAATTGACCGTCTATTGAATTGACTGAATCATTTTGAGTCGAGAGTACGTCACCAACTAAATACGGATTCGGTTCATCACAGCGAGGGTGGCTGGCAATGAAAATCAATTATCAATCGATATAGAGGACGAGAAAGAGAAAAAGATCGTTCAATAACTGATGCGCTTGGAGAAAACGAGGATATTTTCCATTAGCATAATTTTTGACGCGCGACGTCGCGTCCGCATTTTACATCGAGTCGCGCGAGGAGGAAGGGAGGAGGAATACAATGATCATTTCCCGCGATCGTAATTAAATGTCGCTTTTTTTTCAAACACCACGATGAATGTCACGGCGATTATTATCGGCGCGTGCGGACTGCGTGCGAACACGCGAGATTGACGTACGCGTCGCATTAATGCGATTCATCCGGTGCATTCCCGCGAGGGTGCATGCACCGGATCAGCTGATCCCAGGGATGGTTGAAATAATTTTTTTTAAAAGTTCTTTTACTTTATATCTACACTTTATATTATATATAATATTATTTTATAACATTATAATTATATATATTTTATTATAATCTTATAATATATTATTATATAATATTATAATAATATAATGAAAATAATATAATATAATATATATAAAATATAATATAATATTAATATATTATATTATATTATAATATTATACTAAACATATATATTTTATAATATTATATATAATAGTATATATACTTTATATTATATATAATATTATCATATGGGATATAAGATAATCGTCGCTAAAATTAATTTTTTGTCAATTGTACATTGAGAAAATTTTCTCTTCGAATTTACCCTGAAAATCATGGTAATCGTGGGACAATATATGGTATGGAAAGAATTTCACAATAAAAATAATAATATCACAATAAAAATAAAAATAATAATATCTATTACAATAAAATATAAAATATGTTTGATTAATTTTACTATGCAGATATTATTTTTATTGTGATAAATATTAATTAGAGAAATTCTCATAAAAATTCTTTCCATACGATATTATCCCACAATTACCATGATTTTCAGGGTAAATTCTAAGAGAAAAATTTCTCTGTGTACTTTTGTTTTTAATTTACGAAAAGAAAATGACTACAAGCTAACGAATAAGAATAGTAAATACGCCTCTAATATCGATCCGTTTCTTTTATAGTTAGTTACAAATGATCCCTATATGCATACATAAGTAATGCCTGCATTCAAATGTAACTTCGACGAAAGAAGTAAAAACAAATTTAAAGCGAAGAAAGAGAGAGAGAGATCAGGCAGGTTTCAGTCACTTGTCCCTCTTCATATCTCGATATAAGGATCTTCAAAGGGGGTGAAAAGGGAAGAATCGTTTTCTCGAAGATGAAGTTGACAGTTCCTCGCGCGAGGAAAGAGACACACGGTTCGTCGCCCGCTACCCTGTACCTGATGCGAGTACACCCTCGTGTAGGGTAGGAAAGAGCGTAAACGGGGGATGTCGTAGGATTGTGGGCGAGGTGGACGGGGGAGGTGGGGGGAGGACGAAGAGGTGGATCAAGAAGCATGAATGGAAGCGGAATGCGTGCTGGCTATCGCACGGCCTATGTCAGCCTTTCGTGACCTCTCGCGATCGAGGTTCTCAACTCGCGTTATTTCTCCTTTCGGTCTTTCATGCCGCGAATTTTTTTTATACCCTTTTTATACCCTTTGTTTTACGCCCGCTCGCGAAACCCGCGAACAGCGTAACGCAATACGCGCGATAGATAATAAAGAGCGTAGCGTCTTATAAAGTACAACTTGCAATGTGTTCTATATCTAACATCTTATATATCAGTATAAAATAAAAAGATATTTATATACATCTCGCGACAGATAAAATAATTAAAATCTGTTATAAAATTTCAATTATTTTATTATTACAGATATACAAACAACTGGTTCATGAATAGTTGTTATAATTCTATCTAACATCTTATTAATATAAAATGAAACGTAAAGAAATTTTGTAAATAAAAAATCTAGGTGCCTGAAAATATATTTATATATCTCGTGACAGATAAAATAATTAATATCTATTATAAAATTTTAATTATTATTATTATATATATTAGTTAGTACGTTACTATGCTATTTATTTTCATCACCGTCGAATCGAGTCTACTTATCCGAGTTTCGGGGGTTTCCAAAATTGCGCGTCTCGAGGGTGAGAATGAGGGAAAACAGTAAACACAGCATGACAGATGGCACACAGATTTATACGGCCACGTGCTCCCATAATTCGTTGGTATATTCGAGACGAATCCCCGATACACATACATCCGTGCTTTATCTCGAGGTTCGAATCTGCCCTCTCGCACCGGCCCTTCGCGCGTGTACGATAAAGGAACAAAAGCAAATAAGAAATAAAAGGGAGGAAGAAAAGGTAAAAAAAGATCCGCGCGTGTGCGAATTTCATGTACTCGCGTGAAACGTTCCAGTTTCTCCGCCAGCAATGGCGCGCCTATATCGATCGACATGATAATCCCTTTCCCCTCTTCTCCTCCCCCGACCTCTTCCCGTTTCTGTATCGATATGTGTTCGCCTGAATTTTTCACGATTCATGCCGGGATATATTTTTGGAACGGGAAATCTTTGTCGATGATACTGTAGACCTCTCTTGCGCATTCTCGAGCGAAAAGAGCTCGCTGATTTGTGAAATCGTTAATTTGCAGGCAGAAATTATATACAAATGCATAGCTTTATAAAATATTTTTTACAATTATAATAATTATAAACATTATTTTTTACAATTATGATAATTATAAGAAGAATATATACATATATGATAATTATAAAAAATATATATGATAATTGTATATAAAAGAGAAATATATAATAATTATAAAAAATATATGTATTGCATTTGTGTATAATTACACTGAGAGAATTTTCTTTTAGAATTTATCTGAAAATCATGCTAATCGTGGGACAATATGGTATGGAAAGAATTTTAGAGATGAGAATTTCTCTGATTAATATTTATCACAATAAAAATAATAATATCTATCACAGTAAAATATAAAACATGTTTAATTAATTTTACTAAACTGCATAGCAAAATTAATCAAACATATTTTATATTTTATTGTAATAGATATTATTATTTTTATTGTGATAAATATTAATCCATATTGTCCCACGATTACCATGATTTTCAGGGTAAATTCTAAGAGAAAATTCTCCCTGTGTATAAGTATAAAAAATAATATTTAAAATTATCATAATTTAAAAAAATAATATTTTGTAAGTGATAGAAACAATAGTATGCGCGATGATTCTATGTTACATCTCGTGATCAATTTATTTATTCCAATGTGTATAGTATACGAAAGAAGAAAAATTATACGAAACTTCTCTTCTTTGACATTACAATTCAATGGTACCAAGAAATCGAGTCTTATTTCGAAGTCGAAACCATGCCGCGTATAATCGGAATTTTCTATTATTTTACATCGGTTTCCCTTGAGAGAAAGAGACAGAGAGAGATGTGTCAATCAATTCTCGACGTCGCGCAAGACGCAGGCAAATGCAAATGAGGCGTTTCGTCGGATTGCCCTCGCCATCACCGTCATCACGATTATTACCATCATTGTCGGTGCGTGTGCACGCGAATCGCGTTTGCGATTACATATGCGAAAGCACCAGGGTGGGAGGGAGGATCGCGTATGGAGAACCGCTGACTCGCGCACGCCGCGTGTTAATGAATATTTTTTTCATTCAACCGCGCCCTGGCCTACATTTCAAATGGCGAGCAACCGGGACGGGAGTTAGCTCCGCTTTCCGATACGCAATGGCTCGTGAAAAAAAAAAGGAAAGAAAAAAAGCCGGGTAGTTTGGGGTGAGTGTGTGTATATATACATATATGTACGGAAAGAGGGTAGAAACGCAGGCGGGAAGGAAAGGGAAGGGAGGGACAAGCTTTCGGAGAGCAGGAACGGAGGTCAAAGAGGATAGACAGCCCGCAAATTTGACCCGACCTAGTCGTGATTTTCTCGTTACCCTCGTTGTACGCCTGTTTCCGCCCGTCTCTCTTTCTGTGTCTCTCTATCTTTTTCTCTCTCTCTCTTTTATTCTACTCTGCGTCTTTCGATAATGTATGCATACTTTATTAAAGTCGCGTGACGAACGATTACGAGCGATTTGGCTGGATGAATTATTATCCCTTATGATGGACAATTTGAGTATTATTTTTCTATCCGCGATCTTGATCTCTCAGTTTTTCCGATATTCTTGAAAAGGTACACCGCATTTTAAAAAAGCGTAAAAAATAAAGCGAAAAGGCTCTGATATACACTAAGAGAATTTTCTCTTAGAATTTACCCTGAAAATCATGGTAATCGCGTGGGACAAATAATATATGGTATGGAAAGAATTTTATGAGATTTCTCTGATTATTTATCACAATAAAAATAATAATACCCATCACAATAAAATATAAAATTATAAACTGCATAGTAAAATTAATCAAACATATTTTATATTTTATTGTAATAGATATTATTATTTTTATTGTGATAAATATTAATCAGAGGAATTCTCATAAAATTCTTTCCATGCCATATTGTCTCACGATTATCATGATTTTTAGGGTAAATTCTAAGAGAAAACTCTGTCTGTGTATAAATACAAATTTAGGAATAAAAAGAACCAGGCATAAATATTAGGTACAACGAAATTATTTTTAAATTTCTTTTTCTTATTTTGGACAAATTGGAAAAGACGTGTAATTAAACGGAAAAGCTTTGCATTTAAACATCTCGATTATATCTTGATTAAATTCTTTTATCTATTAGCGACCTTATCTAATAATTATTCATCTTAGGTGATCAAGTCATTAAAAAATTACAGTTTGCTTAAATACAGATTTGTCATGTTACTTGTATGATTTAAATACAATAATAGCGCTCTTAATAAAAAATAAAAAAATTTATATAATTTTAAATTAAGTATTTCTTTATTGAGAATTATTTGATTTTTTTTGGAGAGATGTATTTATTTGATCAATTTGTAATTATTTCATTCGTCATTGTAAATAATTGTAAATAATAAATATATAAATAAAGTATATTTTTGAAAAATGATATATACAATATGAAATAAGTGAAATAAGTATAAACATAAAAAGTATAAACATAAAAACATTTTACATTAAAATAAAATATTTATTTTCTGTTTAATTTTATAAGAGACGTAGATATTTGTTTTACGAAGAGTCTCATTTTAGATTTACGTAATATTAACAAACTCGCATTATACGAACCATATCGCATTTTTAAATGAAGATAAACTTGTATACAAATATTCGATAATGCTTTGCAAAGTATCGTATAAAGCGTAATAAGCATTCGCTTATATCCACTATTGCTTATTCATTCATTCATTCGTTTATACACTCGCCCATTCATTTGTTGTCTCAATCTATCACACATTCATTTGCTCGAGTCAGTTGTGCGTATTCTTTTCTCTCCTCATTTTATTATCGAAACAGACAACGAATAAAGCGCAGTGAAACTTTATTTAATAAATTATACTGCGTTCTAGAACAATATTGTAAAATGAATTATTTGCAAGATATATGCATTAGTGAATTATTGAATATATATTACATATATATGTAATAATTATGAATATATACATATATGTATATATGTGTGCATATGTGTGTGTGTGTGTGTGTGGTATTGTCGAATAATTCAATTTTTTAATATTTAAAATTGTTCTCGCACTCTTTACACTGTCAGCTGGCTGACATTACCTGAAGATGAATTTATGTTCTGATTGGATTGGTTGATTGGCATGGAGAATTAATGAACTTTATTTTTTTTGTCGGCCTTATTCAATTTATATGCAAAAATAATTAAATTGCTTTCGAAGGAGATTATATTTCGTGCTCCTTATCTTTCTCTTTACTCGAGGAACTTTAAAAAGGTATTCGGGATAAACGAAACATTCGCTCCGCTGTTTATTATCGTACTTTCGAAAGTAAAAAAGAAATTATTTGTTATTCGATATCGTGAATTAACTTAAATTTTTTTATCACAAGAGAGAAAAAATTATAATAAATATTTCTTAGGAGAAAGTTCGAGAAAATAAGTATTACAGCGATAAATTTTAATTTTTTTAATTTAAAAAAAATTTTTTTTTGGGCAGTAGAGATATAATTTCACTTTGATTTTTAAAAATATGTATTCGCATTTGAGAAGAGACGAATAAGTCGTGCGAAAATAATTATAAATAAATTCGAATTTAAATTAATTTATTTATAATTATAAATATATAATATAATAATTATAAATTATTATATTAGTTAGTATATTATATATTAGTATATCAGTATAAGTGTAGTATAATACATATATTAGTGTAGTAATATATTAGTATATCATACATTAGTATATTAGTATAAGTATATTATTATATTAGTAAATATACTGGTATACTAATACATGGTAATCGTGGGACAATATGGTATGAAAAGAATTTTATGAGAATTTCTCTGATTAATATTTATTACAATAAAAAATAATATCTATCATCTATCACAATAAAATATAAAATATGTTTGATTAATTTTACTAAAAGTATAGTAAAATTTACTAAAAGTATGGTAAAATTAATCAAACATATTTTAAAAATTCCTTCCATACCATATTGTCTCACGATTACCATGATTTTCAGGGTAAATTCTAAGAGAAAATTCTCTCTGTGTATAATAATTATAAATTATTTATAATTGTAATTTATTCATAATTATAAATAAATTCGACGCGTTACAATCACGCCGGCAGGAGGGAGGTCGCGAAACGAGGGTGGTCCAAGAAGGGACTTGTTTAACGCGGCATCAAGCGGTCGGCGTTAAGCCGGTTTGCGCCACCTAACAGGGTCGTTAAAATGGCAGTAATGTTTCGAGTGAGAACCGAAGCGGGATGGACGGACGGAGAGTCGTACATCAAAATTAACGACCGCCTGCCGCCGTCCTGATTCTCTATCCCTCTGACGGGGTTGTTAATTATCGACACTTCCGCATACGCGCTCTCGCTCTTTGTTCGACTTCCGCGAGATTTAGGTCCCGCGCGAGTCTCGATTACGGAAGCTCTCGGCGCTTTTGAACTTTCGATTCTCTTCCAGATTTTTTTTTCTCTCGTGGAACACGTGGTTTTGACAATTTGCCCGCGAATTTGATTTTTTTTTTATATATCGGGGAAAAATATTTATCAATCGGTTTGAGAAAGTTCCAGTGTGAGAACAGATAACCCTTCCCTCGCGCAAAAAGATAAGCGCGCGCGCATTTAATCCTGGGGTAACTCTCCGGTATTATTACCGGATTATCCGGGAGTAATTTCAACAAAACCGATTCTGTTTGCGGAAGAGAGCGGCGCGTGTCGCGTTTAATCGTATATATTTATTCACGACCGCGCTCTCTATCTCTCTCTTTCTCTCCCTCTAGCGAGATACTTCTCCGCGAAATTTTTCTAATGCTAATTACGTCCGACGTATAGCGGCTTTAACGACGATAAAAACGTTTAGATAAACGATCGTCCTCTCTCTCCTCGTCAGAAGAAAAGTCGCACTCCGACAAAAGATGGTTGTTTTATCTGAATCTCTTAGAATGTTGTTTCAAATTAGCGGAAAATATCATTGCAAATTACTGTAATTAAAAGTACAAAATGCCTGCAAGATATTTTTTTAGCGAAACATGTTGCATTGTCAATTATTATTATTATTATTTTTTTTTTTTTCTTATTAACGATGTTTATATTCGTGATTGATTTATATATATGTGAGTAAAAAGTAATATGTGGCAAATGCGCTCACGCATTTTTAGACAATATCAATCGAATAATTTTTTATTTTTGCGTCAGTTTGCACAATTATAATACGAACGTCTGTAACAGAATTTTATTTGTTGCGAACCAATGCAATAATCTGAAAAGTCGAAAGGCATCCATCAAAACAACTTGGTTACTCGATGTTCCCTAATTAATACGCGGATCTAATTACCTAATGATAAACTTAACAGATAAACGTCAACATGAAGCAGCAAACATACAAATATTGATCATTGATTATAAACTTGCGGCCGCACATTGATCTATTTCTCGCGGTATATATACAGCGAAGCAATCAAATTCTCTCTTGCAATTACATGATGCAGATTTCAAAAACCAAGACATCGAATAACATATATTATAATATGACATATTGAATAATAGAATTTTATTTATATTTTTTCTACGCTTTATAAGTTTTTTTTGTAACATATAACATCAGAGACGATTTTTCACGATCAAATAATTTTAAAGAGTTTCCAGCAGGTACATAAAAAAATTATAATATAAATAAAAAACGAAAAAGTTTTTCTCTTATGATGACACAATTGATGGTTACAAATGATTACGCAATAAATAGAAATTTGAAAGACATAAAGACATAACATATTTTTGAGCAAGATTTTACTGCATATAGCTTCTTGACGATTGGAGAATCTCAAGTCTTACTAATCTTTCTATAGATTTATCTCTAGATTCAATGTTAGGTAGGAAAAGATATACCAAAATAGATTTTCTAAACCGATATCTCTTCTAAACGTATCTCTATTCTTAAGGCGATTAAATGCGCTAGACTTCTTATCACAACTGATATGAAACTTGGTCTGCTTACTTATTGTTAGTTTACTTATCAAAAGTCCATAGCTCATGGGTTGTTCGTTTATATGCTGAATCAAGTTGCATCGAATTCCTAAATAAACTTGAATTTTTTTTCTTGTGACTTTTCTTGGCGAATTACAATTAATTTAAATAAGAATAATAATCGAGTAATCAAATAAATTAATTGTGATAAATAAATGTGATATTATCTTAATCTATTTAATTTTTATTCGTTACTTCTTCTAAAGAAAAATTACATTAGATATTTTATAAACACACTCTGTGTGTGTTTAGTATATCGATGTAATATTTATTTTGAAGTGACGGTCTAAAGAATATGAATAAATATTGTGTTAGGACTGATTTCATCCGCATGTATTTTTATATCTCGCATGAAGGAGTCTCAGATAAAAAAATTTAGTTTCAAAGATAAGAACAAATATTCTCATTAAAAAATATTTGTTTTTACAAAAGTAGAAAAAAATATAATTTTACTTCAAATTACTTGATATACATTTACATATCATTAAATAATTTTTATTGCAGGATTAATATGTGTATAATCTTGTATATTTCTCAATTTTCACACACCCGCTTTAAAAAAAAACTATTTGCTTAAAGAAACGTGCTATAGAAAAATTTAAAATAATATTAATATGATACAAAGTTTATTTTTAGGAAACAGTCTCTAGTATAAATATCTATGGATACAAATTTTCATTTAAATTTTTAACTAAAAGATGAAATTAAAAGATAAAATAGCATGTATCGGTTTGGATATATCCGATCCCCCCTTTTCGTCCCAAGTAATACAGCCGGGTTAAGTTTGCCCCCCAATATTAGAATTTATTAATTTTTTTTCAAACATATTTTATATTTTATTGTAATAGATATTATTTTTATTGTACTAAATATTAATCATAAAATTCTTTCCATACCATATTGTCCCACGATTACCATGATTTTCAGGGTAAATTCTAAGAGAAAATTTTCTCTGTGTAGTACAAAAGTTATTCAAAAAAAACTTTTGGGGGGGGCCAACTTCACATTAGCCCCCCCCCCATTTTGTGCAAAAATAGTTTTTAATTAACCTAATCGATAAATGTTCCTTTCCACATTTCAAAATAATTTGAATTTTCGTTTGCACATCATCATGTAAAAAAAAATTAATAACATTCTAATATTGGGGGGCTAACTACATTAGCCCCCCTATTTTGTGCAAAAATGGTTTTTAATTAATCCAATCGATAAATTTTCCTTTCCACATTTCAAAACAACTTGAATTTTCGTTTGCACATCATCATGTAAAAATAATTAATAACATTCTAATATTGGGGGGGCTAACTACATTAGCCCCCCTATTTTGTGCAAAAATGGTTTTTAATTAACCCAATCGATAAATTTTCCTTTCCACATTTCAAAACAATTCGAATTTTCGTTTGCACATCATCATGTAAAAAAAATTAATAACATTTTAATATTGGGGGGCTAACTTCTCACCCGGCTAAGTAACGCGTCGTGTTCAAAGGATCGCGATCGTGCGTGTAAGAAAGGAAATGCGCGAAAAGTAGGTTCTCTTTGCCGAGACCGTGTGCATTGATCCGTTTGTCTCTCGATGCTTTCAGTGAGCGGGAGGACGGGGACCGGCGGTGCGCCCCTTTACGGGCGTCTGGTGGCCGAGGAGCCCATGCCTTCCGCGGTATGCGGTGGTGCCGGTGCCGCGGGTGGCGGGGCTGCCGGCGGGGTCCCGCAGGAGACCCCCTCGGACATTCACGCCATGCAGGCCAGGATACCCCACAGGTTTCGCGATCCAGCGACGGCGCCCCTCAGGAAACTTAGCGTCGACCTCATCAAGACCTACAAACACATCAACGAGGTAAGACCTCATCTCTTCTTTAGAGTAAACGCTTTCAAATCTTTGCATATCCTGTATCTCTCTCTCACTCACTCTCGCGATTCTAAATTCATTTTTCATAATAAATTGAAATTGTAAATTAATATTTGTTCTGAAATATTTTGGCTAAAATCTTAGTGAAAAAACACTTGTCAAGAAAAATAATTATAAAGTTTTTTATTTTAAATTTATATTTAAATTATGTGTGCAATATGCACATTATTATTATACTAATTGTCGTCGAATCAAGAATTTTGTGATATAATTTTCGCAAGACAGATATAAAGTGGAGAAAGAGAGACATACGAGATATTGACTTATGTCAGGATAATGCTTCTCTTTTTTTATCCGAGTCCCGAAATATAATTCTGGAAAATTTCCGGGATTAAAAGCGACTCTCTTTATCGTGGATTCCGAGTTTTTATATTTGACCAGGCACACAGAGGTTTGAGATATCCGAAAATAAAGTTACAGAGTTATTGCATCATTTGCTCGGTCACTCTTACTTTGGGCGGGATGATAAATCTAGTGATAGGTCGCGCGTTTATATCTGAATTATAGGAAATAATCTAGATCGGGGGAGAACTTATCGTAGACTGATTGCAGAGGAAAAAATCAGAGGGAAAGCTTAGGACGAGAAAATATTTGGACATATTTTCGACTATTTTTTTAGGACTGATAAATTCAAATCTTAATTTGAATTTAGATTAATATGAATTTATTACGTAAATGTAGGAAATAATTTTAATCTTCCCTCTTGATATTGAAACGTTATCGATAAATAGGAATATTAAGAAAAGATTGAGCACTTTTCAATAAATTAATCGACAATTTTCGGATCAACAAATAATATCGCAAGAAATCAAAAGTTACAAAGTTTTTTGGTTTTCTACCAAAAATCGTAAAATATAGATATTATTTCGTCATGTGCGACAATTATATGGCACGTGTAGCAAAAAAGCGAATTGCGAGATCGCGATAGCCTGGCAACTTCCGTTCCCTCGCGACTGTCACAGCTGATCGGACAATTATGGCATCACGGCTGACGTCAACGATAATGTAAAAGTTGTCTCTCGGAAATGTATGGGACAAATGTGGGATCGCGAGTCGGCGGAAAGTCGCGGCGCCCACGTGCAAGAGAAATATCTATGTATGTAGTTCAGGAGGATCCTTTCTTGGGTCATCCCATCGCATATCGTGAGTGTGGGAGGAACACGGAGCCTATTTGTGCGCCTTATACGAAAAGCCTAGTTCTTACCGCATCGCATTTCGCCTTTATTTTGTAATGTCATTAATAATGACGGGTGTTTTTTTTTTAACACTTTTTTTTATAGTTTCTAGACAAGGAAATTCTAAGGAATTTTTATTTTTATTCATATAAGTATCTGTGATATAAATTCATGCAACAATTTCATCAAATGTAATTATCCATAAAGTATCCCTCGCGATCGAAAATCCATTAAATATTTAACATATTTCTGCATTATATAAAAAAATATATTTTTTTACATTAAAAAAAAACAAGTGTTGATCTCTAGAACTTTGAAATCATTCGAGACTTTTAATATTTCCTTGATTTTGCTTAATATTCGAAATAATTGTCTTGAGTTCATCGCTAATTATTAGACAACGATTTTAAATATAAAAGGGATGAATTTTGTGCTAATGAAGCGCGGGGAAAGATTCTTAAATACATTTATTAATTTTATCATAAATAGAAAATATAAAATTCAAATATAAAATGATTCAAATATATAAAAAATATTTTAATTATAGAACCCTTTATTATTCGGCTAAATTTTCCGAACAGATCATTCGATAATTATGCGTCGATCGAGATCATTTGTTGTCAAAGGACAAATTATCGGCGAAATATAAATGCGCGCGCATTCCCAGCTGATAAGATACGAAGTCGTGGCATTTTATTAAGGAAACGACGTTGGCTATCACTATCAATCGTCATAGTTCTCAGCGTTTGCGACCACGATTCAATTTATCCATAACGATCGATCGAGCGCAATCGAAGAGCAATAAGCTCTAGAGGGGGGCTTTGCTATTTATGGATCGATAGGGAAGGGGGTACGTAATTATACGGAGAGTCTGCATTGTCGTCGTGCTTTGCCCCCTTCGCATTGTCAATTCTTTGAATTCTTTACGGCTTTAAAAATCATTCGATGCAATTTCATGGCAGAGAGAGAGAGAGAGAGAACAAATGCGCCGATCGAAGAAAGGGACCATTTTCCGAAATTGGCTAAAAGTGTTTCGAAAATGCGAACGATAAGTGACCAAGGGCTTTTACTGCGGCAGTTTTAGTCATTTCGAAAAGTAGTATCTCCTTTGTGATTTCTCTAGATTATTCTATATATTGTATCGACGAAGAGCGCATATGCTCGAGAGCAAAAAAAATATGCTATATACGAAAAATTTTATATTTGAATTATTTATGTATATCCCAAAAGTTAGAGAGAATTCTATACAATTAACAGGGTGTATACTCTGGGGAAAAACTTTGAAAACCTGGTATTCTCAGGGAATTTCGATCTTGAAAAATTAGGGAATTCTCATGGAGTTTGATTAGAATTCAGGAAATTTTTAAAAAAATTATTCTTTTGTTAATTTTATTCTTATTTAGCAACTTAAGAAACATATCTTAGCAATATTAAGTTTTTATTAAAAATTTTTAAATTTTTTTTTATTGGTAATCTATTTTTAGTATCAAGATCTTATATAAATTATAAATTTCATAGAAAATTGTTCAATTTTTTAATAGATAATATTTAAATAAATTAGTACTCTATTCAATAAATAATTTAATAAATAAATTATTTTGTGCTTTAGATTTTTATCTTTTTGTTTTATATTTTTATTTTTATCAGGGAATTCTCAGGGAATTTTTTTATAAAATTTAGTAGACACCCTGAATTAAAGTCTACATTTTTGATATTAATTTGATAAGTATGTTTATTATATATTACTTGTTTCTCGAGGAACCTTGAAATCTTTAATTTTTAATCGTATAATATACAATCGATCGATCGATCGATTTCGATCGGCTCAAGATTTGTCAAAAACTCCCGGCAAAAAGAGATTCGCGCTTGGTAACCCAAGTGGTCGACCGAAACCATTAACATATCCAGAGTGGTAACTGGTAGTAAGAGAGCGGTAAGAAGGCCCCAAAAAAAAAGAGGAGAGAAAGAGAGGTCGATAGATCGAAGAGAAGGAATGGGAGGGAGATGAAGAAGAGAAGAAGCGCGTGCCTTCTCTTCGGCAGAAGAGGGGAAGGGAGAGCCTGCGGAATACGCGGAGCCTGTAGCTCGTTGAGTGCATTCCAGTGGTATGAGGTCCATCGAACGTCGGAATTCTGCATATCCATGGATGCAGGTCGACTAGCTATGCGCTTAGGTGCCAACCGTGCCGACTCCGTGCCGGTCCGTGCGGTCTCTCATCTCCCTCCCTCTCTCTCTCTCTCTCTCTCCTCTCTCTCTGTCGAGTCGCACCGATTATTCGCGGAATCGTAAGTTCCCGGGAAAAGGAGCGCGTCAGACCGGATATTACCTCCGGAGGAAAATCCGGAGTCTTATCTCGTCGCGGTCGCGCTTATCGTCGCGCTCTCGTTCACGATTTATCCTAATGCCTTCGAACCCGCGTTTATAAGGAATAATCTTCAAGGGATATATTTCGATCCACACACATGTGTATTTACATATGTGAAACTTGGTCTAAAATATTTTATAAAAAAGGATATAGTGATTATGAAAATTATAGTGAAAACTATAATATCCTTTTTTTTATCAAATATTTTAGACCAAACTCTATCAATGACATTTTGATACATTCACTATCATATAATCATATTCTTTGTTTATCAAATATCTGGACCAAAGTTTTATATATATGAAACTCTATCTTCTATCATGACATTTATAGAATGATATATTCACTATAATAATTCTTTTCTTTTTTTATCAAATTTCTAGACCGAGTTATAAAACTTGGTCTAAAATATTTTATAAAGAAAAGGATATAGTGATTATGAAAACTATAGTGAAAACTATAATATCCTTTTTTTTATCAAATATTTTAGACCAAACTCTAACAATGACATTTTGATATATTCATTGTCATAATATTCTTTTTTTACCAAATATCTGGACCAAAGTTTTATATATATGAAACTCTATCTTCTATCATGACATTTATAGAATGATATATTCACTATGATAATTATTTTTTTTTATCAAATTTCTAGACCGCGTTGTATGTAAAAAAAACTTGGTCTAAAATATTTTATTAAAAAAGGATATAGTAAAATATATTATATCTATTTTTATAAATATTTTAGATCAAAATTTTATATATAAAATAAATGTATATATTTTCATATATAAAAATATATATATATATATATATTTATATAATTATTAAATATATACGTGTATATATGAAATTTTGATCTAAAATATATTTGATAAAAAAAAATATAGTGAATATAAAAATATTAATAATTTTATAATTATAATGATCTAATTATAATGATCTAACTAGATATCATTGATTGATATCCGCTAATCTTGCGTTTAGCCGCAAACTGCATGAAGGGGGTTGATGCGTCGTGAACCTGTTGCATGTTTCAACGTTGTAATTTTTATAAAGGCGCTGAAGTGTACGATATGTGTGTGATAAAATAATCGATTTAGGCTAACATTAGAGATGCCAATCTAATACGCTGAACGCGAAATAATAAAGGGGTTTCGCGGTAGGCGCGCGATGTCGATAAAATGTAATGATTTACGCGCCCTAACATTATGCTTCAAATCGCTGAATATTTCATGCTGTTATTTTCAACAACGTCGTGGTAATATCGTGAAAAATATTTACGATCACCGTGCATTACCGCGGATATTTAGCACTAAATACAGAGAGAGAGTGCATCATTAGGGAACGCGAACGGAATTTTTCCTCGCAACACCGTAATAAGCATAACGATACGAAAAGCAGTTTCTGTTCTCTTAGAATCCGGAAAATCAGGGCTCTCTCAATATTTTCTTCTTAGCTAACGAGATATAAAAATGATCCCAAATATTTCTTTTAAAGTTTCTTCGACCAAATAAAAATCTTTTCTTTACAAAAAATTTTATTATAGATGCTATCTTTCGTATTTTAATTATAAATATTTTTGCAAAGTGAAATATATATGAGATTAAAATCTCGTAGCGAGAAAAGTTAACTCAAAAATATTTTTTTTACGTTTATACAGGGTATATACTCTTGAAAAAAATCTGGAAAACCTGGTATTCTTAGAGAATTTTGTTCTCCTGTAAAAAATCAGGAAATTCTTATGGAATTGGGATTCAGGAAATTTTTTAAAAAATTGCCCCTTTGATAATCTTACTCTTATTTAACACTTAAGAAACGTCTAACATATCTTTAAGTTTTTATTAAAATTTTATGTGATTTTTTTATTGATAATCTATTTTTAATATCAAGTTCTTAAGTTTCATAGAAAATTGTTCAATTTTTCAATAGATAATATTTAAATAAATAAATTTTTCTTATTCATTTAATAAATAATATAATAATAATTTAATAAATGAAGAAATAATGTAATAAATAATAAATTTAAATTTAATATTCCTTAAGAGTTTATAATAAACTTTTTGTTTTATATTTTTTATATTTTTGCATATATTTTTAATATTTAGATAATAGTGATATATCGCATTTTGTCATTGTCCAAAAAAATTAATTTTACAATAAATAAATCAATATTCAATTCTAGAAAAACTGCACTGCATTCTTGATTCTTTGCAATCGTACAAATAGACTTCTAAACATTAGATTTCTAAAATATTATAGAAAACATATAAAGAAACTTTTATACAAATTTTCTTATTTTATATAGAATTATAAACGAAAATATCTGGAAGATTAGAGTATTTTTTACAAGATTTGAGTAGACACCCTGATATATATTTTTTTTCCCTCAAAGTCAAAATCATCCCTTGGGATCGACAACGTGCGCAATATTGTGCGACACGTGGCGGGCGATGTGGAACAATTCTCGAGTCCAGAAGCCAATAAAATCAATTCGCGCGGCGGAAAACAATGGACAAGGGCGCGAAATATTTAACATATATACGAGAGGAAGCGCCGTCTGTCTGTCTCTCTCTCTCTTTCTCTCCCTGTAACAGCTATAGTCCGCGCCGACACTTTGTTTCGGCGAGTTTGCGAAATCGAAGCGGCGGCCGCGAAGTGGTTGGCGGCTCGTATGTTGTGAGACAGACGCGAAAAAGGACGAGCAAAAGACGCGGTAGGGAAAATAGTCCGAGAGAGGGATAGAGTTCACCCTCTTTCTCTCTTCGGAATCAGCCGATGTCTTTCAGCGAAGGGCGAAGGGGTGCGCCGCCACTCCCTAAAAGTTCATACTCTTATTTCTTCAGAATCTATAATATCGTCTCTCTCTCCTTCGAGAAGTCACCGGAGGAAAATTTCACGAGCCACTTTCGCGAAATGATATTTCCAGTCCCGCTATCGATCGCGCGCTAATTCTGGCGTGTTATCGTCGTTAAAATCGTATTACGCCTTCGGCAATTACACACATTGGTCAAATTATTGTAACATTATGTGGTACGTCATTTATTTCTGAAAAAGAGGGAGAGAGATGTAAGTAAAACCGAAATTTCACTCGAATCAATATGCTCTCCGTTGAAATTCATTTCTCATTCAATTGCTCATTTATCACGTTTCTAACATTTTTACACCTGATATAATTAGCATTTTATTGTTCTAAGGTCTTTGTATGTTTAATATCTGGATCGTACTAATTAATTAAAGACAGCTTTTTATCGAAGGATTTATCTCGCGAGAGAATGCATAGAGAGATATTTCTCATTAAAATCTAATTAAAATTAACATAACACGGAATGATTATCGCGTAAGGTAAGTTTACGATGTGATTTTCGGGGCTCGCCGTGCGAGGAATAAGTCTGAATTATACTGGCAATATATACATATATATTTTGGATTTTACTCGGTCGAGTCGCAACGTGGAATCAGGCAGCGGTGCGGGTTAAATTTAAATTCAAACGGTGTTTAAATTTGAAATTAAATCGGTTGCAGCCTGACCTGAGGGTCGAGGGTCGAAAGTGCAACCACCGCGCGTCCTTTCGATGCGTTCGTTCGTTTCGCGGTTCCTTTCTTCCTCGTCGCGATGACGGACATCTGTATAGTAGGTAACCCGGTGCAGTTGCACTAAGGAAAGAGAATAATCGTAGCTTAATTGTAATTTATCATTTTTTGTAAAGAATAAGAATTCTAATAATTTAAAATAAAAATTTCAGCTAACAAAATCTAAATTCAAAATATTTAAAAAAATAATTTAAATAAAAATAATTCAGAATTTTCTTCCGAAATTACACCATATCTTTGTAAGAAAAATATAGAGCAAAGAGAATGCTTTCTTGTAGCTTGATTGTAATTTGTAATTTTTTGTAAAGAATATGAATTCAAATAATTTAAAATAAAAATTTCAGCTAACAAAACTTAAATTCAAAATATTAAAAAAAATAATTCAGAATTTTCTTTCGAAATTACACCATATCTTTGTAAGAGAAATATAGAGGAAAGAGAATGCTTTCTTGTAGCTTGAGTGTAATTTAAAATTTTTTGTAAAGAATAAAAATTGAAATAATTTAAAATACAAATTTCAGCTAACAAAATCTAAATTCAAAATATTTTAAAACATATAAAAAATTCAGAATTTGCTTCCGAAATTATATACCATATCTTTGTAAGAGAAATATAGAGGAAAGAGAATGCTTTCTTGTAGCTTCATTGCAATTTATAATTATTTGTAAAGAATGAAAATTGAAATAATTAAAAATTTCAGCAAACAAAATTAACAAAATTTAAATTCAAAAATTTTATAAAAACAATTTAAATAAAATTTTACAAAATAATTCTCTTTCGGAGTTACACCCGACATTTGTCAAGAGAAATATAGTGTAAAGAGAATGCTTGTGGTTTAATTGTAATTTATAATTTTTTTGTAAAGAATAAAAATTGAAGTAATTTAAAATAAAAATTTCAGCAAACAAAATGTACAAAATTTAAATTCAAAACATTTTAACAAACAATTTGAATAAAACTTAAAAAAATAAATCTAAATTTTCTCCCGAAATTACCATACTCCATCTTTGTAAGAAAAATATAGAGGAATATTTTATTTTTGTAGCTTAATTGTAATTTATATTTGTTTTGCAAAGAATAAAAATTTAAATAATTTAAAATAAAAATTTCGGCAAACAAAATTTGCAAAATTTAAATTCAAACATTTTTAAAAACAGTTTAAATAAAATTTTACAAAATAATTTTCTTTCGAAGTTACATACTCGACATTTGTAAGAGAAATTTTTTTTATCCGAGAAAAGAATCGATCAGCGACCCTTGAATGCTCGTCCATCGGCACATTTTCATCTTACGTCGTGAAATAGCCCTTCGTCGCGTCGCACGAATTTTACGCGAGAATTTCACGGCGAGATCCGTAGGTCGGTCGCATGTTCAGTTCAAGGGAATGGCAACGAGGAATCGAATCTCATCGCTCGAAGCGCTCGTCACAAGTCAGAATAGCTTCGCGAATAATTAAAGACGACCCAGATGCCATCCGCTCATTCCGCGTACGTAAGGACCCGTGCACACTGGAGATGCTTGAGTGGAAACACTTCGGAATTCAAGCTGCACCGAGAGGAAAACCTCGTGCCAATGACGATTGTTGATTCTAATTAAAAAGACTTTACATCTACGAAAGGTCTAACGGGAACGAATCCCCATTACAACGTTTAGTTGATTTTAAAGAAACAGAAAAATAATTTTTTGTCGTATTTTATTTAAATAAAAGATTTTATTTAAATAAAAAATTTAAATAGGAAATGCGTTCTTATTTAGTGCGGACTCTGTTTAATGCGTCGCGTAATATAATGTAACGATGTGCGAGACAGAGGGTTGAGGGCGGAAACCATCTTAAACCACTTTCTTAAATTTTTTCTCTTACGAAGTCCTCGGTCTTAGCCTGTTTCGCGCGTGCGCGGTTATAATATGCGAAAGAAATATTCAAAGACGAAAGACGCAGGAATCGAGTTGCGGCTGCGCGAGATTAGCTGCAGAGAAACCTTCGCGAATTAAGGGTCGCGCGTTTTTCCCACCCTTTCTAGCAACGTCGTAACTAGTTGTCTTTCCCTGGGTATTTTCGCAAAAAAATCGATCGTATCACGTCGAGTTCCTTCTCGACTCTTTTAATAACAGATAAGATAAAACGTTCTCCCCTAATTTGAGACTAAGCTGAGCTTTGATATTAAGATTATTAAATTGTTAAACTAAAACTATTGCACACATTCTTCATCTGGAATGATTCGATTAGGATTCGATAGTCAGGTCTGATAGCAAGTTTCAAAGTGGTGTATCTAGCTCTTAAAACCGTGCGAGTTGGATTAATTTTGACGGGGATAGATGGACCAGGTATTTAAAAGAGATGGATCTCTTTTTTTGAAAATTATTTTCTAGTTTTATTTATTTTCAGAAATAAATGAATTGTAGAGTATTTTTAGGATTATATAAAAATGAAAATCTGTCGCTCTTGCAAAATTAAATATTCCATATTGTTTAGCATGATGCGAAACGTAGTTAAAATCGTATGAAAGAACCGAGCTAAGTATACGGTGTAATAAGTGACTTAAATAGAGCGAAAAGAGAATCGAAAATTTTTGCAATTTCTCCAGCAACTCATGGCTGAGCGATCACTCATTTAAGAAGAACAACGCAATTCGCTTATCCGTCTTAATTCATATATTAAATATAATTCTCTCTTCTGCCGCAGATAATCTTCAATAACAGTTATATTGAAATTTCAATATGTATCTGTTTCCATCTGTCTATCGATTTATATATTTTATCATTCTAAGGTTTTCACCCATATAAAATAAATATTAAGGAAGCTTAAAAAGAAGACACATTAAAATAATAATTATCACATTTCCATTTCTGTATTATAGTAAATAATAAAAGTTGATTATATATAAAAAAACTTGTTGAAATTTATATATATATTCAACTTTTATATTATTTATTATAATATATATACAGAGAATTTTCTCTTAAAATTTACCCTGAAAATCATAATAATCGTGGGACAATATGGTATGGAAAGAATTTTATGAGAATTTCTCTGATTAATATTTATCACAATAAAAATAATATCTTACAATATAAAATATAAAATATGTTTGATTAATTTTATTATACAGTTTAGTAAAATTAATCAAACATGTTTTATATTTTATTGTGATACATTTTCAGGGTAAATTTTAAGAGAAATTTGTCAGTGTAGAAATAGAAATGTGATAATTCTTTTATTAATGATTACGATTATAATGTTATAAGTATTACGTATATTTATATAATTATTAATAAAAGAAGAGAGAAAGAGAGGAAGCAATTTTTTATGGAACCATATGAACATAATCACAATTGCATTCTTTAAAGAGAAAAAAAAAAGGGAGAGAAAAGGAAAGAGAGAGATAGAAGACAGTGACGAGCGATTTTGCGAGAGGTGACGAGAACTTAGTGCGCACGTGAAATTCGATGTAAATAGGTTAAAATAAAATCTCACTCTAATGTCCGTCTCTCGATGAGCTTGATGTGCAGCTAAGCGTTACGCTTTATGTGTTGCTTCGGCGAGGAAACGCGGGCGGGAGAAAAGAAGCGAACAACCGCTTCTTTTCGAGCGAGGAGATGATAGGGTGAGGAGGAGGGAAAGAGATAGATGAGGGGATGGTGAGGTAGTCTTGCGTTTGCCTCCTTGTTTTGTGTCGCCCGTCCGTGAAAGTCCGCCCTGATTTTACTCGAGCTAAAATCTCGCCGAATCTCTCTCTCTCTCTCTCTGTCTTTCTTTCTTCTCCTTTTGTCAAATTCGCGACGGCGGCTTCGTTCGCACACAAAGGGATAACGATAGTTGCCGGCCGTTTGAGTTTCTCCTACCTTTTCGGGCCGGCTCGGCCTTGTCGTCCTTGAAACTTCGATCTATTCCTCGATGATCGAAAAACCGAAAGGGTTCGGGGCGAAACTTTCCGTGGAGCCGAACTTTGTGGACGATAGTCCTAGATACGACCTAGATGCTTCTTAAGATTTGACGTTTACTTTGATTCTCAGGTATCTAACGATTCGTGCTAGATAATATTTGGTATACTGAAGTATAGTGATTGTTTGAAGTGCATATACAAGTTTTTATAGTATGCTGTAAGACTTGCATTTCGACTGCACCTAGTATTGCTATTATTTGAATCCGCTCGCATATATTATAATTTCAGAGAATTTCCAAAGAGTAATATAATTCTAAAAAGGAAAATCTCTTTAAAAAAAAAGATAAAACAATATGCGTCAAATACGTAAAAAAAAAACGAAAAAATACGTAATAAAATCTAAACTTGTTATAATAATAATAATAAGAATCTGCTAGAAACTCTTTAAAAAAATTTAAGGCGACCCGAGCAAGTTTTTATACTTTGCCTTGGTCTTAAATCGTTTTATACAATTTAGAATTTGTGAGAATTTTCTTTCAAATTTATACATCGTATTAAATATACTGTACTGTAATTAATGGAATCTTAAATCGCGCGCTTAACATAAAATATAAATTGTTAACACATGTTTGTTTAGTTGCATTAATTTCATATTTATCTATAAATTTTTTTACGTTTAATTTTTTTAATTTATATTTGTTATGTACTTAATGTATTGTGCGCTTTTATCTATTTTTCAGTTTATATTAATTCTATATAAAAAAATGAATGATTAATATAAAACGAAGTAGAAAATCAGCTACTTTACAAACAATCTAATTTATGTTAGGATTACAAACGCAAAGTCGATTGTTGTAAATTTCCCACAACAACTTATACTTCACAGAGAAATACATTTTTTTAAAATCATTTATCTTCTTCGCAAGAAGAGACAAAGTTGTACATTTCAGCGTTAAAGTATCCCTCTTGCTCATAAAGTCTTTACATCTCGTCTAATTTCGAAATCTCTCGAAATATCGAGTGCATTGTCAGACTATCGGAGCATCGGGTGGTTAACCCGAAATCCGAGTATCGAAAAAAAAGAAAACGTGAATAAGGACCACTCGAGATCGCACGCGATTTCGATTTCTCTTTACGCGCGAGTTTACTCGCGATCACTAATTAGGGATGATATATATTATATATTTTTTTTTTTGGAGGATATACTGCGGGGTCAATAGTGTGCTTTGCGGAATAAATCATACAGCTGCGAGGGATAGGTCCTCCTATACGAAGGAACGAGACATGAGAGAAGAGAGGACTCTAATTTATCACCCTCGCGTTTTGATAAATTAACGCCCGTCCTTCGCGATTTTCGCGAAATCCACCGCGAAACAAGAAGAGCGAATCGCGCGAATCCCTCGCGAATGCTAATTATCTATTAATTATACAATCTAATAATTATCTAAGTTTATTTCTGATTTCATCGATAATTTCGGTTCTCGAGAGGACTCGACTCCTTCGTGCTTCTCCACCTCTTTCTCTTTGTCTGTCTCTCTATTTCTTTTTTTTTTCTCTTTCTCTCTTAATCGTTCTTCTCTCTTCTGTCGTCTCTGTCGGCTCTCTGTGTCGAAACTTTCCGTTGACCGTTGCTCGATGATTCAGAAACGGTGTCGCAGGTACGAGCTAACGCTCTTCTGCACCCTGCGTTTCTTTATTATTTATATAAAAATATATAATTAATATAAAAGTAATTCAAGAAGAATTTAAAAACTATTCTGTCGCGTTTAATATCTGCGTCTGACACTTAGAAAGCCCTTTTCATACCTGATTTTATATGAATAGATTTTTATTGTACACGCAATCTCTTTTTTTATGATATTTCCAATACAATGCTAAAAAAAATTAGAGAAAATGCAAATATCGATATATTAACGGTGAAGAAAATTTTAATTTACCGGCGTAATTATTATTAATTAATTAATTATTTTTTAATTTGTCGCGATTAAAAGAAACAGGAAAATTTCGCGAATATTCAGATTCTCGTTCTTTTCTCTTAGAATTTACCCTGAAAATCATGGTAATCGTGAGACAATATGGTATGGAAAGAATTTTTTAAATATGTTTGATTTTACTTTTAGTACTTTTAGTACTACATACTTTTAGTAAATTTTACTATACTTTTGGTAAAATTAATCAAACATATTTTATATTTTATTGTGATGGATATTATTTTTTTATTGTGATAAATATTAATCAGAGAAATTCTCATAAAATTCTTTCCATATTGTTCCACGATTACCATGATTTTCAGGGTAAATTCTAAGAGAAAATTCTCTCTGTGTACCCCCGTATATTTTTGTCGATCGCGCTGTAATGTATCGCGTGCGACATCGGCCAGACTTGGTCTTCCACGACTGTCTGTCTCGAAGCTGAGGCTGAGAGAAGGAAGAAGTGGCACGTATTATAGAGAGACGTTCCGGAAGGTCGCGAAACGGCCGTCGTTGGCTTTCTCGCTCGTTTCGTCTGTCACTTCATTCATGACTCGGCTGGTAGTCCTGATCACGTTTCTTCTATCTCTACCTCGCTCCTCCTCATTGGCTTCTTATTTCTTTAGGGTCGGAGAGCGTACGAAGCCGCCGAGCGGTCATTCCGGACGTCGTTCCCTTTTAACGTTAACCCTTTTATAGAACTGGAAAAATATCTTTTATACCTTTGTCTTTGATATATGTTGACAAAATACGTCATACTTAAAAGTGAACTTTGTATTTGCCTATAAAGTTAATGGCATTTTTGCAATCATGAAAAGTCATTAGTTTATATTTTATATGATTTTTTTCTTTATATTTAAAATAAATTGACAGTAAGAAATTTACTGATATATATATATAGTCTTCTCATTCTCTATAAATTTTTAAATTCTATAGATTATATAATGTATATAAACTGGAATTTAAAAATTTATAGAGAATGAGAATAAATAAGACGAATATATATATTTAATTAATATACATATATATGAATAATTTGAATTGTATATAAAACTTGAATCAGTAAATTTCTTATTGTCAATTTATTTTAAATATAACGAAAACAATCAAATATATTCCTGAAAAATAAATTTATCCAAGCTTTATCAGGAAGCCTATTATCTAGGAAAAGGAAAATAATTATTTATTTGTTGACAATATTTTAATTGTTGATATTATATATATTAGTAAATGAATCTCTCTGAAATAGAAATCTATTTCAAAGGCGATTGGCTTCAAAATTTAATTAAAACTCAATTCTTCTAGATATTTATTTTTAGAAAAAAATCTGAAGAAGAACTTTACATTAGTAAGGAAATTTAAATTTTGGCAATTTTGAATACCTGAAGAAAAATCGCTTTTCTTATTGTTATCGTGTGTTCTCATTGAAATACAAGGATGTCCAGATATTTTTGAATCTCTTCTATCTCATTCTTTCTTTATCCTCCCTTTTTTTCTTTTGTTCTTCTCTCTTCTTGCATACTCCAAGTCCTGTACGTCATTCGTTTCAGCGAGCTGGATATTCATAACGGCTTCGTAGTCGTCCAATGACGTAGCGTTCCTTCGTCCTCTTTCTCTTTCTCAAGAGAACATCCTCCTTTGACAGTCTGTAAAAAAAGAAATATTCCGCAACGTTGACTCGCGCTATGGATGTCTGTAAATGGCCCACTTTGGCGAAAATGTCAAAAAGAGATGAATACAGTATAGCAATTTTATTCGAAATCCGGAACAATTCAATTTTTTAAATTACAAGTTCCATATAATTCAAAAATTGGAAGAGAAACATTTTTAGTTGCAATCTCTGTTACACAAATAATGTAAAAAAAATATATATAAATAGATTTCATTGATGCAATTTTAACCGAGGAATTATATCAGCTGGTCCCAAGACTGCGAGATATTTTTCCGATTATTACATATATCCTCGTTGATTGATTTTTTCCGCCATTAATTTCTGTTCCCCGGAAGCTGATAGAAATTACGCTACTTCCTACATGCCGTGAAAATTAAAAAAAAAATTATTTTTCGACGTATATAGTTAATATTCTCTTTTTCTCTCTCTTGCTCCTTTTTTTTGATCCTCAAGTGGAAACACCGAGTGCCAGACCGCGCGTGTCAACAACGTGTGTTAAATAGCGTTTAGGCATTTTTACGGGCCAGGTTTTATTATCGCGACGTAGACAAAATTGCGATAAAGCAGGGCGGAAAAGCGGCGCGTGCGGAATGTAAAGCTAACTGTCGCCCGTGACGTCGCCCGCGTCGGAATTTATGTCGACTCGTCATCATCCAGTCAGCTGACGATGCGATCGCGTTTATACGCGACTCCTCGCGGCAACTTTACCGCGTATGTACGTATATGCGTATACGTGCCTTCCAACGCGTTTATACATACGGCACGAACTGTGTATTTTCCCGAATGCGATTTATAAATAACTCGTCGAGTTTATCCCTTTTTTTATTGCGAACAAGAATACGTGAAAGCGGAAGTTCAATAAGCAGAGAAGTTCGGGAAAACTCCGTTTTGTTCGGAGAGAGAGAGAGAGATTTTGTCTGTCCCGTTAAACACGCTGTCGCTTACTAACGTGTGACTCAATAACAGGAATGACGCTGATGACTAATAATATACCTTAATAAGTCATCTGCGTGTAATGTAATTTCGAAGTTTTGCAGTTTTTTTTTTCCAGAAAAATTGTATTTTGTTTTTTTTTATGTACTTCTATTTTTCTAAAATAATTTTAATTCTGAGGATTCGATTGTTTCTAAAATATTTTTCTAGATTTCTTTCTTTTTTAAAATAATTTTAATTGAGAATTTAAAACATTTCGGAAGCAAATTCTCGATTAAAATTATTTTTGTGCTTCTTAATTTTTTTTCGAAGTTTTGCAGTTTTTTTTTTTCATAAAAATTGTATTTTGTTTTTTTTATGTACTTACTTCTATTTTTCTAAAATAATTTTAATTGTGAGAATTTGATTGTTTCTAAAATACTTTTCTAAATTTCTTTCAATTTTTTAAAAATAATTTTAATTGAAAACATTTTGGAAGCAAATTCTCAATTAAAATTATTTTAGAAAATATGCTTCTTAATTTTTTCTTCATTAGCTCTAAACATATTTCAATCAAGCTTAAAATTTTAAATCCTTTTATGATAAAGTACTCAAGATCTTATTTTTATTTTCCTACATATATGAATACTTTATTCTAATTTAATTTATATTTCAAGTATAAATTTTGTCGAGAAAATAAAAGGATTATTCGTGCCATTAATATACTATGTAATTAACTTCTTCCAAGTGAAGAAAAAAAAACCCTTGCGAGATAATTTAATCCGTCTTTTTCGAGACGTTTTGTTTCAACGAATCTTTCAAGGCGTGAAAATCTACTTAATGAAATTCATTCATAATACAAACGCAAAAAAAAACGCACTGATCAGCGACATCAAGTGGATTCTCGAAACGAGCTAATCGTTCGTTTCAGAAAGAATCGCCACTCCTTTTCCAAGGAGATCGACTGTAAAGAGACCTATACATAAAACTCTTTTTCGATTTTAACTCTTACAGGGTGTATACTCTCGGGAACAATCTTGAAAACCTGGTATTATTTTCAGGGAATTAAAAGAAAAATTGTCCTTTTATTTATTTTACTCTTATTTAACACTTAAGAAACATATTAACACATTTTTGCAATATTTAAGTTTTTATTAAAATCTTATGCGATTTTTTTATTGACGATCTATTTCAGTATCCAGAACTTATGTAAGTTTCATAGAAAATTGTTCAATTTTTTAACAGATAATATTTAAAAAAATTAGTACTTCTCATATATTTGATAAATATATAATTAAATAAATAACTTAATAAATACATAATAATTTAATAAATAATTAATTTAAATAAATTAATATTCCTTAATACGTTTATAATAAATTATTTTTTGTTTTCTATTTTTATATTATATTCTTGCATATATTTTTAGCGTTTAGATATAATGATATATCGCACTTTGTTATTGTCCAAATTAATTTTACAATTAATCAATATTAAATGCTAGAAAAATTGCATTTTTGATAACTTTCCAATCGTATATGAATGAAAAACATTAAAAAGCGTATATAATAAAGGAAAAGACTTTTAAAAAGCTGCATCTACAAATTTTCTCATTTTACCTGAAACTTTAAACGAAAATACCGGGAAGATGTGGGAATTTTTTTACAAAATTTGAGTATACACCCTGTCTTACGGTGTACCCTCGATCTAATCCGCTCTCTCGACAAAATCAAATCCAGTTGCTCGTAGAATGACGTATATACCTACATACATTATGCACGAGGACGGCAATCGTCCGCACTCGTGCTAACGTTACTCTTCCCACAGGAAGAGAGGTTCCAGTAAAGTGGGTATATACAGAGTGCCCTCCTATTACCGTGCCAATTCTTGTGGCAGATTTCGTAATTTGGAATCGATTTCCCCTTAACGACGATATAGTACACCTCTTTCTCCTTTTCTCTCGTTCGCACGAGTGGTCCTGGGCTGCTTTCGGTGAAGCTAATGAACGTCGTACCGCATATGGGGCCGGTCTTGTGCACTCGCGCATAGCAACAGAAACGAGAGAGAAAGAGAGAGAGGACGACCATGCGCGAAGAAGGATGACGCGAGACAGGAAGGCAGAAACTAATAGAGGTGCCATAATCGTATATAAAGTGTATTTTCTCTCCATTATTAATTTTATTTATTACATGTCAAATTACATATATTTATTTTTCAACGTGTATCATTATCATTATCTCGTACAGTGTCAAAAAATCTGACAAGAAAGTACACCGATAATAATTATTAAATGTACTTAAGTACAATTTTTTTCGCACTGAAGAGAAAAGAGAAAACGTAAATGGGATTCTTACGCTTCGTTTATTTTCATCACGTTTCTCTGCTTTCTTATTTTTTCGATGCAATATATTACCTATATATATTATTATAAAATATTTTTGTGTAAAATTACTGGTCGCGAGTCTTCATTAAATCAAATTATAATTCAATTTTCTTTCAATTTTCTCTTGACAAACATTTAATTGGCCTTTTTCTGAGAGATTTTATATAAAATCAATATTTTACAAGACTAATTATAATTTCTTAATTTATAATATTATATAACACTGTTGTGCATTTTCGTCTTGCTTTGGAATTTGTGCATGATTAGTTAAAGTTCGTACAGATAATTTTTCTGTAGAAATATCCGTCCCTGACCATATATTTTCGCTACGGTGTCGCATTGCCATAGTCGAGCTAGGTCGAAGAAGAAGAGAGAAAGAGAGAGCGAAAAAGAGCAAACGGAAGTTCCAGTGGTCGGAGAGGCTGGAAGCAGGGTAGGTCGTCATCACCTGGTCGGGCGTTCTCCGACGATGTTGCTCGCGACAGACTCGACAATGAAATCCGTATAGGCTTGGTTCGGCAAATTTCGCGTTGGTCCATACCGGTTTCCACGGTTTTTTTTGCCACGCGCGAGCGAAACCGAATCGAAGGCTGATGATTCGATTCGGTCGACACATCACATCACCTTTTACCCGGCATGAACCGGATATTGGTCTCTACGCTGAGAGAATTTTCTCTTAGAATTTACCCTGAAAATCATGGTAATCGTGAGACAATATGGTATGGAAAGAATTTTAGGAGAATTTCTCTGATTAATATTTATCACAATAAAATATAAAACATGTTTGATTCATTTTAAACTGCATAGTAAAATATTGTCTCACGATTACCATGATTTTTAGGGTAAATTCTAAGAGAAAATTCTGTGTACGAGTGACAATAAGACACTTGATCTCTTCTGATTTAATAATAATAATTATAATAATAATAATAATAATAATAATAATAATAGATGATATAAAGAATCTTCGCGGCTTTTGGACGATGGTTTTAATTGAAGCGATCGCGATGGAGTTTCCACGAGCTTTAATTAGGAGTCTCTTCGGAGTCGATTCGATTCTCGCTTGACTTCTCTTTCCGAAATTAAGATATGAATTAATGTACAAGTTTTTTGTACGAGACCCGTCGTCCTCGACTGCGGTAGGTCAAGCGTCACGTGACTTTTCGTATTATCGCGGGTGAAAAAAACGTTTCGAAAAATCTTGCGTCTTCGAGAATGCGAGGCGAGAGGATAGAGAAGAGGTTCGAAGAAATTCGCGAATTGAATTCCCGATTCCGCGCAATTAACCCATATTGCGGCGCGAAATGAGGTCATCTTTCCTTGGAAGAATCGCGCCTATGACTAATTGAAGTGTTTCAAACCGGATGTTTCACCGATGCCTTGATTAACACATACTGAATGTTTCGCTCATGACAGAACGAAAAGAAAAGTTTGACGTTTGATCCCACGTGGGGATCAAACCGACTTCATCCTCCCCGAGCAGGAGAGAACCGCCCTAAATTAAAAAGGAAGAAATACTATTTATTCAAATGCGGTATCCCAAATGTTTTAATTCTCAAATTCTATGGCGTACATAAAAAATGAGAAAAACATTATTTGAAAACTTTCTCTCTCTCTTTCTCTCTCTCTCTCTTACGAGAGAGTTACTTCCACTCGCTAAAGGGTGGAAGACCTCGCCATAAATTAAAACAGCTTGGAAATTCTATTTCGAGAAATCGTATTTATTAATTAACGACAGAAATACTGTCGTTTTACCTGAAAATCGTGAAAACAAAATATCAATCTGTATCTTCTATTTTTTGGAGATTAATTTTTTTAATAAATTATTATTAATATATATTTATTTTTAATATTTAAAAAATATAATACATTATTAAATAGATTATTATTTAATAATATTAATATATAAATATATTTATATATTATGTTATGCTATCATAGTTCTGTTAAGAGTTCTGAGTTATTTCGAACCATAGGAAAAGTTCTTGATCATTTTTAGAAATAGTTCCGGTCATTACGATAACGAAAATCAGTTTCAAAAAATAGGGGTGCCAACTTCACATTTTTTACACATCAAGTTCCAATAGTTTTGAGCAGAGTTTTAAGGTTCTTTTAAATAGTTATATAGTTCCTGATTGTTTTTTGAAAGAGTTCTGCAATTTTTAGATAAAAAAACGTACCTTCAATATTGAAAGTATGTTTTTTTTATCTCTATAAAAATTGCAAAACTCTTTCAAAAAATAATCAGGGACTATAAAACTATAAAACAATTTAAATTTACTCACCTCACGGTTGCTCCTTTGTTGCCCGATGCCTCCCCGGGCCTTCTTCTCGTAGAAGTTTCGAAACACTTGCACTCGCGTTCTTTTTTTTCGTTCACGACGCGCGGCGACGCCCGGGTTTTAGCTATCACAATCTTCGATGCGTTTCGGTAAAACGCGAGACTCGCGAGAGCTTATTCGCGCGCGAATAAAACCGAAGCTCCATTTTCGCGTCGCCGCTTTTTCCAAGACCCACTTTTCGCAGGGGCTTATCGAACGAAGATGATCAAGAGAGCGACTTCGCCGCGACGCACTGAAGTCGCCGAAGGACGCAAGCGAGACGAATATTGAGCGAGATTCACGGCCGACGAGATCAATCTCGCGCGTGCGACGCGATCGGATTTATACGATAATTAACCACCAAAGACGCTAATTAATACACTCGTCCTTTCGCGGATCGGCAAGAAGCGCTACCGTTGATCACGAGCAATCGAAGAAGAGCACTGGAGGTGGAGCTAGACTGGCACTGCCAGGTTCGGAACGCGCAACGATACGTCGCGCCGAGTCGTGGTGGGGCATTGTAGAGCTCGCAACGTGGGAGCTCGGCGAATCACGTCGCGACTACATGCTCCTACCAGGTCGTAGTGGTGGGGGTATGTGATGTGGGGGCGACGTGATTCGCCGAGCTCCCACGTCCGACCACTACAATGCCCCACCACTACGACTCGGCGCGACGTATCGTTGCGCGTTCCGAATCTGGCAGTGCCAGTCTAGCTCCACCTCCAGTGCTCTTCTTCGATTGTTCGTGATCAACGGTCGGGCGGTTCTTGCCGGTCCGCGAAAGGACGAATGTATAAATTAGCGTCTTTGGTGGTTAATTATTGTATAAATCCGATCGCGATCGCACGCGCGAGATTGATCTCGTCGGCCGTGAATCTCGCTCAATATTCATTATAAGATGTGTAAAGATTTTCGTTATCGTAATGACCGGAACTATTTCTAAAAATTATCAAGAACTCTTTCTACGGTTCTAAATAACTCACACTCTTAATAAGAGAACTATGATAGCATAACATACGGGTGCCAACTTCATACACCCAAATTTGGGTTTACTTTGAAAAATCAGGGAATTCGATTGGGATTCAGGGAATTAAAAAAAATTGCCCTTTTGATAATTTTATTCTTATTTAGCACGTAAGAAACATGTCTAACATATCTTTGCAATATTTAAGTTTTTTTAAAATGTGATTTTTTTAATTGAAAATCTATTTTTCAAGATATCAAGATCTTATGTAAGTTTCATAGAAAATTGTTCATTTTATTAGTAGGTAATATTTATATAAATTAGTATTCCTTAAGACATTTATACTAAATTATTTTTTGTTTTATATATTTACCTTATATTTTTGCATATATTTTTAGTGTTTAGATATAGTGATATATCGTACTTATTGTCCAAATTAATTGTACAATTAATAAATCAATATTAAATGCTAGAAAAACTGCACTCTTGATAACTTTGGAATCGTATGAATAAAAAACATTATATACACTGAGAGAATTTTCTCTTAGAATTTACCCTGAAAATCATGGTAATCGTAGGACAATATGGTATGGAAAGAATTTTATACTAAACTGCATAGTCAAATTAATCAAACATATTTTATATTTTATTGTGATAGATATTATTTTTATTGTGATAAATATTAATCAGAGAAATTCTTATAAAATTCTTTCCATATTGTTCCATGATTACCATGATTTTCAGAGTAAATTCTAAGAGAAAATTTTTTCTGTGTATAGAAAGCGCATACAGCAAAGAAACTTATTTTAAAAAGCTGCATCTACAAATTTTCTTATTTTACCTGGAATTTTAAACGAAAATATCTGGAAGATCATGGAATTCTCAGGAAAATTTTTTACAAAATTTGAGTAGACACCCCCCTTTTTTTTTTTTTTTTTTTTTTTTTTGACGGTGTGGAAACCTATGATAGGTACCCTTGCCCCCGAAACCGAGGTTTTCCCCATGATAAGGCACAGAGGGTTACCGCACTAAAACCACACCGGATGTCCTTCTCGGACGTTTAGGTAGGGGGTGCGGAGGATGCTGATGGTATCCCATGCCTACTCATTGAGTAGACACCCTGGGAAGAGATCCCCCCGGGCACATCGAGAGAGAGAGAGAGAGTTCATTAGCCGCAGCGGTGGCGAGTAGCTACCCCCCTCGTACACTTCTTCGACCGCGGGGGGATACACACAATCGATGCCGAAATAGAGTAACTAGACGCCGATACAGCACTGACCATCACCGTGTCGATGACCCGAGTGGTGTGGATGGAGAGGCGTGCCAGAGCGGTGGAACAACCACCTCGATCCTGCCCGATTCGCGAGAGGGGGTCTTTTCACCCCCCGCAACCCCCTTCCTCCCTCCTGGCGATTCCTCTCTTCCTCGTTCCCGGCTTTCCTTCCGAAAATTTCACCCTAATCCGTCTCGAATGTCCGGTGTTCTCTCGTCTCTATCTCATCTGGATGGAACTCCTCTTCGCGAGAGTCCTGAGGAGAGAGTTTCGTCTCCTCTTGAGAGTCGCACGGCATGGTTTTCACGTGGTCGCGAGCATATCGATTCCCGGACGAGGCGGCAGATCGGATTCTGCGCCCTTTTCGCTCTCGCTTCCCTCCACCCCCCATCCACCCCTTGCTTTGCGCGCCTTCCACCCTCTCGTCGCGCACCAACCTTCCACCTTCCTCGTAGACGAGGGATATTTACGGCGAATATGACGCTTTTTAGGAGGAGAGCGAGAGAAACCCACACAGAGAAAAAGAGGGAAAGAGAGAGAGAGAGAGGGAGGGAGGGAAAGAGGGTGGCGGATAATCGTGACGGCATTTTGACCAGGGCGTGCTTTTCAGGCGAATAAGGCGGCATAACCGCGGATTTATATACGTCGTGAAAAATATAAGCGATCGATCGGACAAGAGTTCTCTCTCTCTCTCTCTCTCTCTCTCTCTCTCTCTCTCTCGCGAAACGTCATGGACCTCTACTAAGGTCTACCTGTGCGAATAATAACTTTGTTATAATTTCATTAGGCCTGATTGATTGATTGATTGATCGGCGTAGACGAACTTTCGGCTAGATTGTTCGAATTTTGATTATGAACATTGTATTGATAAACGTCCTAATTACGCGAATCACGAAGAGTTAGTTAATTATTTTTTATACGATGCAATATAAAATAAAACAGTTCTCTTGTAATAAATATTAGAGCGTACGTTTTTTAATAATAAATGATGCGAGAAGAAAATTCGAGTTGTGATTAAAAATGAGGGAAAATAAATAGAAAAATATTACGTAATAGTGTGTGATTAAATAATCGCGATATATAATATTATATAATATAGGCTGTTATATTTATAAAAATATTTAATTTATCATATGATAATTGAATATTTTTATTTTCATATTTTTCAAATATCTTTGCGCAGAATTTTATGAATTTAATGAATCTTGATCCTTAGAAGAAATATTGCAACGATTGCTTACATCGATTTCTTTTCCAGGTTTACTATGCGAAGAAGAAAAGGAGAGCACAGCAGATGCAAGGAGAGGATGGTTCGCATAAAAAGGAGAGGAAACTTTACAACGATGGCTGGGACGACGATAATCACGATTATATTATCAAGAATGGGGAAAAGTTCCTCGATCGATACGAGATCGATTCATTAATAGGTAAGAGAACAAAGAAAAAGAGTAATATAATTTGAGCACACGAACATATCGGAATAATTGATGATATCATGAGATATTTTTTAATTATGTAATCGATAATGTTTTACTTCTCGTAAGATTTCGCGTATTGATATATCTTTTACTAATGAAATATATTAAATATATACATATAGAAAGAAATTTGTTAACTTGACTAAACCTTTCAACTAAATTACTATTTTGTTAATTGAACATATATTAGTATTTAAGTCAAATATACGTTTTGTTAGATTTAATATGTTATATTTAATTTAAATATTTCTATATGTTCAATTAACAAAATAATATAATAATTAGTTGAAAGGTTTAGTCAAGTTAATTTATTTTTCAGTGTATAAATTAAAAACGAAAATAGTATATTAGTAGATTTTATATACTATATATATATTTTCTTTTTTAACAATTGTATATTATTTTGTAAAGATATTTCAATTATTTATTCTATAGAGTTTTCTCACATTTTTTTGTTTGCAGGTAAAGGCAGTTTTGGCCAAGTAGTGAAAGCGTTTGACCACGAAGAGCAGACGCAAGTGGCAATAAAAATCATCAAGAACAAGAAGCCTTTTCTAAATCAAGCGCAAATCGAGGTTAGGCTATTGGAAATGATGAACAGAGCGGATACCGACAACAAGTATTATATAGGTATACAAACGAGAAATATGCATTGTATTTTATATATACAATTTATATTCTGACGCGCGACTCTAATACCTTCTTCTTTCTCTTGATTGCAGTTAAACTGAAGAGGCATTTTATGTGGCGGAATCACTTATGTCTGGTATTCGAGCTGCTGTCGTATAATCTGTATGACCTACTTAGAAATACGAATTTCCGAGGAGTGTCATTAAATCTGACAAGAAAGTTTGCACAGCAACTGTGTACTGCCCTCTTGTTCCTGTCTACACCGGAATTGAACATCATTCACTGTGATCTGAAACCCGAAAACATCCTTTTATGCAATCCCAAACGAAGTGCGATAAAGATAGTCGACTTTGGTAGTTCGTGTCAACTTGGACAAAGAGTGGGTATCTCATAAAAAGATGTTAATTAACCCAGGTGCTCTCCGAGTCGCTCTTTTCATCTCATTTGCTTCTTTTCCTTTTTTTTCCTGTGTTTGTAGATATACCAGTATATTCAGTCCAGGTTCTACAGATCACCAGAAGTTCTATTAGGAATACCTTATGACCTCGCGATAGACATGTGGAGTCTGGGATGTATTTTAGTAGAAATGCACACGGGAGAACCTTTGTTTAGTGGGGCCAATGAGGTAATAAAATAAACCTGATCGTTGCGCATGTTTTTTTAAATCCATAGCTAAAAATCCATAGCTCTCGATAAATCTCATCAATAGCACGAGACGCTATCGGAGTTTACGGCCACATATATTAACTTGTGAACGAGCTAAATCTCCGTTTGGCAGTATAAAGAGACTCCGTATGATTTGCAGGTCGATCAAATGAACAAAATCGTAGAAGTACTAGGGATGCCGCCAAAACATATATTGGACCAAGCGCACAAGGCGCGGAAGTACTTTGACAAAGTCCCCACGGATGGCTCGTACGTGCTGAAAAAGTCCAAGGATGGTAAAAAATACAAACCTCCCGGCACGAGGCGCTTACACGATATTCTAGGTGTTGAGAGCGGCGGCCCCGGCGGTAGGAGGATAGGTGAACCCGGTCACTCGATGTCCGACTATCTCAAGTTCAAAGACCTAATCGTACGGATGTTGGACTTCGATCCGAAGACGAGGGTGACGCCGTATTACGCGCTCCAACACAACTTCTTTAAGAGGACGGCCGACGAGGGGACCAACACGAATGTCGCTGCTGCCAATAGCGCGAGCACGAGTCCGGCGGTGGTGTCGATGAGCCAGGATCATGGTGAGTCGTTCACTGTCACGCGGCACCGTTCGATTTCGCCGAATCATTGTGTAACATAGAGGAGAGAAGTAATCCGATTTACGCATTTGTGTGCTTCACATCTGAGTTTCTTCGAGACTCTGGCAAGTTTTCAACCTTGTTACATACCGCGCTGTTTCTCCATATACACAGGGTGTCCCAAAAGTCCTGCAACAGTTAAATATCTCGAAAATAAAGGCTTTTTGAGATAAATGTTTCAAATAAAAGTTGTAGGGCTTTAAGTAGCGCATTTAATAGTAATATTAGTGTGATTATAAATAGCTTTGTTCATAATAATATTACTATTTAATGCGCCACTTAAAGCCCTACAACTTTTATTTGAAACATTTTTTTCAAAGTCTTTGTTTTCGAGATATTTGACTTTTGGGACACCCTGTATATTTCCGCGTTTGGTATCGATTCGAACAACAAACTACTCTCTAAATGTGTTAAAGTTGAAAACATGTCAGATTTGCATTATGTCACGATAACTGTACGTTAAACGATTAATTGCAGCGAGAAACATGATCTTACTTATCAAAGTATGGCTCTATGTCGCTTGATTTCATTCATCATTCATTATTAATATCATATTTGATTGCCCGATGATACATTTAATCCACAGTTTTTTCTCTGAGCCGGAAAACGCGAACGCCGATGCAGAAAGAAACTTTGCAATTTTTACTGCCCACTATTGATAAATAATGTTGTATAAAAATGTAACAATATAAAAAAGAGGCAGATATCTTAAAAAATAAATAAATAAATATTTAACTGCAATTACATATTTTGTTCAGGCTGCAATAAAGTCTTTTGACAGTTGCTTACAGGAATTTCCACCGTTCTTACAAACGATTTAAGACAGAAAAATACAAACGTTTGATTGTGGCTAATGATACCTCTGAGCTGAACTTATTGACCATTTCTGAATAATTGAGCACCAGGTAGATATAAACAGAAACTCAGGACGGACAGTTGTATTTTATATTGAGAGTTTAGGAAGGTTTTGATTTGTGCAGAAAATAAATTTTCCATCTCTATTAATTATCTATCCTCTATATACACATATACACATTTTCGTGAAGTGAGATATTCTTACATTAGTGTTCTCCTCGAAAATCAGAATTAGCATATTAGGCTACGTTTCGATAATGTATGAATGAACGACGAATTTCGCGATTGATTCTTCCCTCTATCTTTTTTATTTTTTTATTATTATTTTTTTTTAATAATTTTTATTTTCTGCGCAAACTAAACGATACTTGTTGTTGCCCGTAGATATGATGGGGGGACAATACGTGGCTCGATGACTGTCGTATCCGCGGGGCGGCGACGACCTGTCCTAGGCCCCAACCCTAATCTTACTTACTAACATAAGTAAGTTCTGTCTAACAAACGATCCTACACACTAACAAACACATACACACGATACACGATACAGATACACACGCTAAAAGATTAACGATGTCCCTAATAATCATATATCCTGGCCTCGGATGTATTGCGCGAAGCCTTTGCTTGTTTGAAAAGACTACAATTCCCTCTTGAGAGACACGGATTGACGTTGCTTTGTAGCCCGTGTCATCTCTAATTTTTATTAACACAATGTATTTGATACAATACTTATATATAGTGTCCACTTATATATATACGAGGTCGATCATTCGTTTTATTACATATAAGACAGTCCTTTTTGATGACAATATCTTAGAACATACAAGGACAAAAAAATAAAAGGATAAAGAACATCGTGTGTGACTGCTGGAATATGTTTCTCTTTTCCTATATCGTTTTGCTTTCGCCGATGATGATCGAAAGCGAATTAACTTAATGATGATGATCGTTGTTACATTGAATATTATGTCGGAGATGATGGATGTTTTATTATCACGACTGCAGAACATATTCCAACTGAAAGTAAATTGCATCTCTGTGTTAATTGCGAATTTCTGTTTTGTAGAAAAGTCACATCATTGTCTTCTAGTTTTGTTATGCATGCTTTAGCTGCTTACATTGTGCACTTTATCAAGTGCAGTGCTGTAAATGGGACATGAAATAGTGACGTTTTTTTGTGAATAATAAGTCTTGTCCGTCTCAGTAATATATATATATATATATATATATATATATATATATATATATTTATACTTTTATATATATACATATATACATATATGTATATTTATCATAAATTCCTCTTTTTAAGTTTGTGCTAATATGTTCCCAATTGCACATCGACTATTACGTACATAATTAAGATAAAAGATCACGCTGCATCGCGATTATATGATTATATAAAGGATGAATAAATCAAAGAATCCGTGTTTTCTTAAATACTGTAATATACAGGCTGTCCCAAAAGTCCTGCAACAGTCAAACATCTCGAAAACAAAGGCTTTAAAAAAAAATGTTTTAAATAAAAATTGTAGGACTTTAAGTGGCGCATTAAATAATAATGTCAGTGTGATTATATTTTGGATTGCACATTCTTGTAGCTTTATCTCGAGAGCTTTTCAAAACACTATAATAAAGTATTTTTTCATTCTGTATCTTTCAAGCCTCATCATAACTCGAAAAAAACTTTATTATAGTATCTTGTAAAGCTCTTAAGCTACATGAATATGTAATCAAAAATAGGGGTTTTTATTTAAAAATTTCAAAGTGAATTTTATGTGTTTTATAGGCATACTAATATTACTATTTAATGCACTTAAAGCTCTACAATTTTTATTTGAAACATGAAACATTTTTCTCATAAATGCTTTGTTTTCGAAATACTTAATTGTTGCAGGACTTTTGGGACATTCTGTATATGATATAATTAATAATACGAACGAGATGTCAATTATATTCCATAAGCGCATATATTTTGCAGCAAATAAAACGCATCGTAGGAGTTAAGATCGTAACAAATTTGTAATTACGAGTTATAGTAAATTCTTATCGGCTGTATAAAATAAGAAGGAAGAAGAAATTGTAATAGAGAGTATTTTTGCAATTTAATATTTTAGCATACGATCTCTGTATTTAAAGAAAGAAAGCATTATCTCGGAGAGTCATTTAGGAAATATGCGCGAAGGAAAGGCGCGGTGGAGATTATTGCCTGCAAACATGTCCCTGTAGACGTTTGACATTTTATTTCTCTTTATTCCCATTAGTGATTATTCAATTGTAAGAGCTAGAGCGGTTTGCGTGGATGATTATGGCATTAGTGTATACATATATATGTATATATATATATATATACATATATATATATATATATATATATATATATATATATATGAAAGATTTTATGCTCGACCCGTCAAATTAACGTTTCTCTCTTTCGATGTCCCAGGACTGGTAACCATGTCGGGACAGGGCGGCAGCGGCAGCAGCAGCAGTCTGCAGCAGATACAGGCGTCGAGTCTCCCTGGTGGCGGTTATCAACCCATGGACTGCGAGTCCTCGCCCCGTCACACGGGCGGTCGGCGTGTCATAACAACGGGCTACCACCCATCGACATCGGCCGGGGCGGCCGCGTCGTCAGCCCCGATGACGACGTCCATGCAATCGACATCCATGGACAGCTCCCTGATACAGAGCTCCCTTGGATCGTACAATAGCCTAATTCTTCCCAATATACCCCATCTGCCCGCGATGATGACCTCGCCGATGATTCAGCAGCAGAACTTCTACAACTACGGCTACTCGACCGCCGACGCTCATGGGATGGTCAGACAACCGTCGACGGTGTCGACCGGGAACCAACGAGATCCAGCGGAGAGAGAGGACAGCCCGATGGTCGGCGTCTGCGTCCAACAGAGCCCGGTCGCTATTCACTGAGGAGGTGAAGTAGAAGTGGACAATACGGCTGATTATTGTATTAGGCAATTGCAAGACCGAAGATGGAAGAGGAAGGCGATTTAGCTGATTTATATCATACCGGATATAGAGATCGCGGCGTACTTTGAACATTCGTCTACGGTATGTATTGCTGTCGTAGACGAGGAAAGAGGGAAGAAGGAAAGGAATGGCTTTCAAACGTCGTTCTCCGAAGCACATAGCCAAAAAGAAAACAAAAAAAAAAGAAGCACATCAGTGTTTTCGCGATCAGCGATTAACTTCGACAGTGAGAATTCAACAAATTTTTCGGACACACGTTGGTTTGGCTGAACAATTCTCTGAAAAATACAGACGAAAATTACCTAACACAGGGAAAAAAAAATCCACGAGACACATTAAACGCAGGTCAAACAAAGCCCAAATCTCTCTCTGAGATTAAGAAGTTTACTCTAAGCTCGGCGGCGATAACGACTGTATGAAGAATGAATAAAGTAGAAAAGAGAACACGCGAGAGAAAGAGAAGAGAAGGGAAAGAACGTGGGAGAGGGAAACCTCTATTTCTGTTACGTTGCTGTATTTTCGTATCTTTTATCGAGCTGACTGGCCCTACATTGAGCGTGCATATATTACTACGTGTCTAACACGGATGATTGACGAAAGCCTTCGAGCATGGACAGACGGTAAGATGGTCTAGTGAGGATGAACCCAGCTGGCCTCTCGGGTCCTGCCCGATTTCCACGAACACTCCGAGCAGTTTTTTTCTGAGCGAAAACGACTCTGAGCTGAGGAAAACTTTCGGCAATCAAACTGTGTGGCCTAGAGAGCGAAAAAGTGATAATTATTATTATTATTACCGCGTAAAAGAAAAAAAATAAAAGAAGAGGAAAAAGTAAGAATATTACCAATGTAAGCATGTACTCCAATAGAGTTTTATACACGATGTCACGGATGTAAACGGTTTAGCAAGTACTTGCGAGCAAACAGTCAGTCGCGTCGACTGCTAGTTATTTGTACAATACACTTAGAATGAATGATAAGAGTGCAGCTTTAGGATTTAGCTTTTAAGTGTGCGAGGAGGTAAACACATACATCCACCCACATATGCATATACATACACTTATATACACGAGACAATGTAAACTCGACCATTTTATTTACTTTAATGAAAGACACACGAGGATGCAAGTTGCGAACGTCAGTTTGTTGTTGAGCAAGGACTTTAAACAAACGCGGGGTTTGCGCGGCTTAACAACAATTACATATTTATACATAAAGAAAAAATAAACAGTAATAAGAAAGTTAAAAAACAGCATACACGTAAGATCAATCAAGAATGGAATATAATCATACGAGAAATCTAGATACTTTATAATAAACAAAATACGCGCGTATACTCTCACATGCATACGTTTCCAAACGCTAATCGTCATTGATTTTTGCCGTTTTGCTCCGATATGTAAGGTCGTTGCGCTTATGTCATCGATTATATTAGCCCTCTATTGCAAGACTTGATTTTTATTCGGCCATAAATACTTTTTTTTTTTTTAAAATCTTAGTTAAACTGTACAATCCCTTTCATCATTTATGTATTGTAAGAGAGAGACTAGATGACGAACAAAAGTTAGAAGAAATTACAAGTTTCTTTCTTATTGTCAACACGTTTCGTTGTGAAAACTACCAATTGTAAAAATGTAGCATAGTACCTGAAGGCAGACCATTTTAAAATGCAACCGTAATAAATCCCTCTACACACAACTCAGATGTGTTATGAAAGAAAAGGAAGAGAATAAAAAAGAGTACGACATTTTTAATAGAAATTATAATAAACATAACGCTGTAAAGAGAAAGAAATCTTAAAGAATTATGCATGTTGCTTTTTTCGTAATCACGATAGCAAAAGAAAAAAAACAAGAAAAGAAAAATGTGAAAATACTTAAATCCGTTTACGAAATATATTTTATATAATTGCGGCTTTTTATACTTCCATATATATACGAAAGAAAAAGAAAAAGAATGCTCTATGGAGACTTGTATAAGAGATTTAGATAATAATTTATCTGTATGTCGTTTATTATATTATACATAGGACAAACAAACGCGTAATCATTTTGTTGACGGATCGTATCGATTTACTGTGTAGCTACTTTAGGACAATCTAGATCTAATTTTAATTGTTTTATGAAAGGTCTCCCGTAAGAAAAAAAAAATAAAGCTGCATGTATAATTTCCAATCCGTCATCTTTAACGTTTTAATTGCTATATATCTTTTTCTTTCTTTTTTTTTTTTTATACAATAAATTTTAACGCGTAGATAGCGGCGGCTTAAATTAAATTAAATTAAAGCACCGTGTTGTCAAAAAAGAGCTTGGCCAAAAAAACGAAAAAGAAGAAAAAACGAAAAAAGAAAAAGGTATTATTAGACGACCAAGAGGATTCTTACGATGTATTTTCTGGAAAAGTAAAATAATGAGAGAGTCTCACTGTGAAGTTTAGATTTTTGAATTTTTCTTGTATTAGTTGTAAATATATATATGAGAGAAAATATAAAATACTTTTTCGAGTAGAGCTGAGAAAAGTCTAACGAGTTTCACAAGCCATTCGATCTGCTAAGAATCATTTTCTTCATGCGGCCTTTCGAATGATTTGTATATTTTTATACACACCTGCAACAACACAGAGATGAAATGAATTTGCGGATACGTTTTTAAACAAGGATAATATGCACACGCGCGCATTCTATATATTGCAACTAACAGAAGATGTTGAGGGTTTGTTATACTCGAATTTATACTTAAGTTTACCGAAAGAGCGAAAACAAATTTTCTAACAATACCTAATAATGTAAATCTCTCCGACGGACAAATAGGAAATACGATGATGCCCTTACGAACCTGTATCATAAATGTTTTTTATATCGCATCGAGATTTACGGCAATCACAGTGCTTATAAGATACCTACGTTAAAAATTCAAAGAATCGTAATGAGTCTGTGTTGTGATTAGATAGCTCGGAAGCAATGCTTAAAAAAAAATAAATAAAAATAGATAGAAAGGTTCACTGTGACATAATAAATATGGTTAAACACAAGCGGAAAAAACTCTGCAAAAAATTATCCAAAACTTAAAAAACGGAATATGTCGCGCACCTTACCTCAACGATACCTTTTTCATATAATTTCAGCAGTTGAAAAAAAAAGTTGTACAGGATAATATGATTTATTAGGGTGTAGAGAGAGAGTGAGAGAAAGAGAGAGTGAGAGAGTGAGAGAGAACGAAACGAAATAAAAGAAAAACACTCGGAATTTTCTGTGACAAATTCCAAGCGTTTCCTCGCGAGAGAATATCCTGTTGAACGGCAAAAATCAGTACGCTAAGATATAGATAATGTCGCGTGTATGATATCACACAACGCACGAGCCCTCTTCCGAATTCCGAATGATTACAAACCTGACGCTGTGCTCAACAAGTTCCAAAAACAAACAATAGTGTTCATAATATTATTCGAACGCGATCGTATTTTCAAAGCTGTACAGGAACTATTTTTTATCATCCAGAGAGAAAGAGAGAGATAGAGATCTTGAATCTCGTTCGCCTGACTTTGCTCCGTGATAGGATATCCATCTGTAAGATAATCCTTGGATGGTTCGTACACATACACACACACACACATATATAATTATATGCAGGATATCCCAAAAGTCCTGCAACAGTTAAATATTTTGAAAAGAAAGGCTTTTTAAGAAAAATGTTTTAAATAAAAATAGTGTTTAAGTGTAGCGCGTTAAGTAGTAATAATAGTATGACTATAAATAGCATTGTTAAGCCACGTATAATTCAATTTGAAATTTTTAAATAGAAACCCCTATTTTTGATTACATGTTCATGTAGTTTATCTTAAGAGCTTTTCAAAACACTATAATAAAGTGTTTTTCCATTAAGTATTTTTCTATGAAAAGTATTTGAGTATTTAAGTATTTTTCTATGAAAAGTATTTAAGTATTTAAGTATTTTATGAGGCTTGAAGGATACAATATTTTTTGACATAAAATACAAAATATCTTGTAAAATATTCAGTTTTCGGTAATCTTATCTGAATACTTTTATGCACAGAATAATGAGACCAATCAATTGATGTAAAGAAAACGCATAATTGTTTTTAAGAAAAAATGTTGCAAATGGTATACATTTTCTTAAAAATAACTGCGTTTTCTTTACACCAATTGATTTGTCTAATTATTTTATGCATAAAAGTATTAAGATAAGATTACCGAAAACTAAATAATTTACAAGATATTTTGTATTTTATGTCAAAATACTGTAAACTTCAAAGCATTATAATTCGAGAAGTATCGAATGAAAAAATACTTTATCATAGTGTTTTGAAAAGCTCTTGAGATAAAGATACAAGAATGTGCAATCCAAAATAGGGGTTTCCATTAAAAAATTTCAAAGTAAATTTTACATGGCCTTAACAATACTATTTATAATTACACTAATATTACTATTTAATGCGCCACTTAAAGCCCTATAACTTTTATATTTAAAACAATTTTTTTTTTAAGAAGCCTTTGAGATATTTGACTGTTGCAGGACACTTTTGGGACATTCTGTATAAAATATATACATATATATATATATAGAAAATTCCGATATATACACATACAAGGATGATAAATACCGGTCTCTCTTCTTCAGCTAAATCAAGGATATACACAATTTCTAGGACGAACTCCTGGACACAGCGTCACGTTTAGTAAATAGTATAGCTCTTGCGTGCTTTGGACAATTGTTGATTTAGAATAATTACTTTCTTTCTCTTTTTTACACACACCTGTGTAGAGAAACAAAGTCATCGATTGAGAGATAACGATGCGAGACTATTAAGCGCGATTAAGCGACGATAAATTTAGACAATTTTTTTTCGTAGAGTGATCCCGGAGGAAAGCCACGATTCTCGGAGAATAGGGCATTTTAAACGAGAAAAGTCAAGCAAGTCCTCGAGAAATGTCGAAGCGTAATGAGCGTGGCTATACGAATTTATTTATCGCGATGAAATGCGTTTTAAGCGTATGTTTAGTAGTCTATATGAAAAAAAGGCCCGCAATATGAACAGAACGAAAAAAACAACAATAAACTTCCCTTAAGATTTTCCTTTCGCTTTTTCCGAAGTATGTATGCGCGTTTTATTTTTCGAGAATCACCGTATCTTGAAATGTGAATTTTGTTCACTCAACAACTGTCGCAAAAAATGCAAAGTATTTAAGCCAATTAACAGACAGCAGAGATGTATACATTTAATAACGTAAGAGCCGGCTGCGATTCATGTTCCAAATAATTTATTTCGCTGCATTTCGAGTACATATGTACACATATATATATTTTTTCTTTCATGTAAAAGAAATCATTGCGATTAGAATAATGATGTAAAAAAAAACAATATACTAAATAATAATATCTATCTTAATTATGTATCTTGGTCCAAGGCATGCATATGTGATACATAATTTTGTTGATTGTTCGCGAAATTTTTTACTGTATAATTTGTAATGCAATCTTCGACGGATTTTCTTAATCATCTCGATGTAACTTTGTCAAATCGCATTTTCCTTGTATGTTTCTCTTTATTCGTTGATTATAATTTCGTAATTATAAATATAAAAATTCAATGCTTTATATATATAAACACGTTACACTGTTACACATGTGCCTGTTTTTTTTTTAAATAATTTAATAATATATACAAATCCATTGTACATCCCAAAATATATGACGAATCTTTCTTCTGTATGTATTGTTTTGACAATTTTGTATTTTAACGTAAGGAAAATATTTATAATATATCTCCAGTACAATATATGTATGTATGTATACATATGTATGTGTTTATACGAGCGGTCTTTGAAAAAGTCGCGCTCGTGCGAATCTTAATTTCTTCTCAGATTCTTTGGAACATGTTTTCGCGGCGGGGAAGTAAAGTAACTTAAGTTTCCTAACGTCATGTGTAAAAGCATTGTGTTCAGAAACAAATATAACTATAATATGACTGATGCGCCTGAGAGGCGATGTGCGAGCGTCCTTTGAGAATTAAGTATGCGAGAGGTGATGTGATGTGATGAGATGATGTCTCGATGATGTCTCGTTTTTCGGCGCGATGACATGCACCACAATCGGGACAAAAAAGAATATAAGGAATAATGAACGCAGAGAGCGAGCGAGAGAGAGAGAAAGAGAGAAATGTGTATATGTGGATGCGGATATGTACGTTTGTATGTATGTATGTATGTATGTATGTATGTATGTATGTGTGTGTGAAAGAAAGAGAGAAAGGAGAAAACAAAAAAACCGATTTATTAAGATGAAAAAAAAAAATAATTAACAAAAACTCTATACCAGATGAAGGAAAATGAACTTGTATCTAACGTGTATACATTGTCATAACATTATTATGATGATTATTATAATTATTATTATATATATAATAATGTAATTGAAAATTTGAAATGATATTACATAAGGTTAATAATAAACAAAAACATCTTCACCTTTTGCTGTTACCTTCTTCTGCCATATATTTATAGCATCCGCATCCTTTTTTTAATATGAAAAAATTGCGTAAAAAATAATACACATTATATATGCACACATATATGTTTGAAATATCTTTAACTTTTTATTCAATTAAATAAAGATGTGCAAAATAGTGTGCAAGAGAGAGGCAATATTCTGCAAAATATAAATGAGAAAAAATATATAATATAAATATTCTTGAACATGACTTTTAAAAGCAATTTTGACGAGTTTAATTTTTCATACATATATTTTTTGCTTATTACAATTAAAAGATGATATAAAAGAGTGGAAATATTTTAAAATTTAGCATATATTTACATTCATGTATATTAAACTGTTATCTTGAAAAAGAATTTGAGGAAAATAATACTTTTTTTAATTTAAAATTAGTGATGGAGATAATATATATAGATTACTTTGATAATCTAAGTAAAAATATATATATAAGGAAGAAATTACTTTATCTAGATAATTTTTTGGCCATTTTATTTTAATTCAGATAATAGAAATCATTAAAAATGTCAAATACTATTGATATATTTTTATTATTATGGTATAGTATAGCACATATATTAATTAATTTTTTTTATAATTCTTTCTTTATAATTATAGAATATTTTTTATAATTTTTAATAATTCTTAATATTTATTTTAATTATATATACATAAGTAATTTTATAAATATATAATTTAATCAAACTTTAAATAGAATTTAATTAAAATTAAAAAAAAATCAATAATTGATCACGACGTTATCAAAATGATTCGCGAGTTAAAGTGTAACAATTCTCATCGATTCCGAAAGAGATCACTAGTGCAGCTTTCCACAGCCATAAGGATGTCCATTTACTCCATTTCGCGGGATAAGAAAGCTTGTCAATTATTATAGTGCTTCAATTTTTTAGCGTATCTTAGGCGGACGAATGGCATTTGCATCGAGCTAGTCGCGTGAAATTGATCCTCTCTGGTGGAAAATGAGCTTCTCCGTGAAGAAGACGGGCGGCAGAATGTGGCACGAGGCACGCAAGCAGGAGAAGAAGATCCGCGGCATGCTGGTCGATTATCGTCGCAGAGCCGAACGTAGACGGGACTATTACGAGAAAATTGTAAGGATAAAGACAGGCTTCCGAGATGTGTGACAAATCGCCTCCCTTGTATAATTTATTACGGCGAAAATAATTTTTTCTTGCAGAAAATATCTCCTCTTCATATGTTTCAATATAGTAGATTAGTTTACACAAAAAAAAAAAAAAATTTTTTTTTGTAGTGTCCTCTCTTTCTTCTTCCCTCTTTGCTCTGTGATGTTTTTTTATGTTTAAAATTGAATCAACAGCGAAATATCGTTCAGACTTGTATTGTAATTGAGTATTTTTGTGCTTGTTTAGAAATCAGATCCTACGCAATTTCTTCAGCTACATGGCAGACCCTGCAAGATATATCTGGATCCAGCAATAGCTGCTGCAGGTGCTAGTCCTGCGAACATGTGAGTTTTGCGACACAATTGATTGTACTTGTTGATATCGAATGAAGAAAGTTTATTTCATTTTATTTAATAGGATGCCATGGCAGAACAATGATGACAATCTCATAGATCGTTTTGATGTACGGGCACATCTCGATTGGATACCAGAGGCACCTGACACCATTGATGTTGATATTGCTCTGACGAGTGAAGATAGACATATCAACTATGAACGCTATCGTATAATCGTACAAAATGAATTTCTAGGTGGTAAGTTGCTTGTCCTTCCTGTTATGTGAGATTTTCTGAATTTTTCTCGTGTCTCTAATTAAATGTCTTTCTGTTCAGTGACTGAGGAGAAGTTTCTTCATCAGATACATTTGGAAGAGCAATTTGGTTCATCCACAAAGTTAGATGCCGCAAAGGATAAGAGGAAGTCTGCTAATAATGCTGCTATTGGCTATAATTACGAAACGGAAGAACCGATACCCGAGCCAGTAAAATCGGGAGATCCAGTGATATCGGAGGAAAAGGGAGATGATGAAGATAGCGATATAGATTTAGGTATAATTATTTTATCTTACATTTTAATGTATTTTTTGAAGCAATATAAGGAGAAAGAAAGAATTTTTTTTCTAATATGACTTTATTAATCCTATTAGATATATGCGTGGACGTATCTCAAATAGAACCATCTCAGGCGCACGAAATGAATCTGGTAGCTCAAAAATATGGACTTTTAGGCGCTGATTACTTTAGCTTTTTAACACAAGATTTTGAAGAAGCTGAAACCTTGCGACAAGCTCGAAAGCAAGAAGAGGAGAAAGCTATGTATTCGGTAAATGATTATATTAATTCAAATATAGAAATTTACTTTTTATATAATGCATAGAGTCCTAAATTATGTTGTGTCTTCTGATTTCTGAAATATATCATTTTAAAATCTTCAACTTTTTGAACTTAAAAAATAATATCTAAAATATAAATAGTTCGATTATGAACTTTAATAAAACTATGTATATTTTTATTTTAAATAGGGTCGACGTTCACGTAGAGAACGGCGTGCATTTAGAGAAAAGAAAATGATAGGTCGCGTGATGAGTCCGCCTAGGTAATCCCCATGTTCCGATATTACTGCCAGTACTGAAAATCTATAATTTACGTATATTATATATTTTCAGTACTGGGGCAGTAATATTGGAATATGCCCAATAATTCATTATACTTTCTCGAATATATTTTACGTAAATTATAGATTTTCAGTACTGGCAGTAATAATATATTATAATAAATAAATAATATTATAATAAATAAATATATTAAATAAATAATATTATATATAATATAATATTATTTATTTAATATATTTATTATAATATTATTTATTTATTATAATATATTATGTATTATACTAAATAAATAATATATTTAGAAGTAAATAAATTATAATAAATTATATATTTAGAAATAAATGTATTATTCTTTCTTCAGTTACGCAGCTAGAGAAAGCCCAGAGTACAATCCTTATAGAAAATCCTCTTCCAAATCGCGATCGCGGTCTACGTCGCCTATAAATACCGGACAAATTACTTATATCACGAGCTTCGGCGGGGAGGAAGAGACTCATGGCAGCACGTCACATGTATCTTCGTCGAATTCAAGAAAAGTCAATTATTCGTATCTCAGACGACGGAGATCGGATAGTCCTCCTTTCAATGAGAGGACCGTCAGTAGGAAAATATCCAAATCTAGATCAAGAAGTTGTTCACGTTCCGTTAGTAGGACTAAATCTTATAGATCGTATGACAAGAAGCGAAGTAGATCCAGAATAAGTTCCAGGTAAGTGGTTGCAAGAGAGAAAGAAAGAAAAAAATCACTAACGCACAGATAAATCCATTTCTAGAAATTGAATAAATGTGTCTTACAATTTGTTGTATGTTTTTCTTTTAGATCCAGAGGTACGCGTTCGAGAGCTCGAAAGTACACAAGATCCCGGACAAGAAGTCGTTCTAGACGATCACGAACGCGAAGCAAATCGCGCTGCAAGAGCATCAGTAAATCTCGATCGCGTAGCAATTCTCGATCGAAGACGAGGTCTAGATCTCGTTCGCGTTTGAAGAAGTCGAGGAGCTCGTCCTCGAGCAGCGTCTCCAAGTCAAGATCGAGGTCTAAATCACGCAACAGGAGTCGTTCAAGGGACAGCTATCGAAAGAAACGGTATTCGCCGTCGAAATCGAGATCTAAGTCTCGCTCGAGATCCAAATCTCCGTCGAGATCCAGGTCGAGGAGTCAATCTAGCTGTAAACGATCGCGCAGCGACGATAATAAGATGCCAGCACTGCCAAGGTAAACATTTTATACAGATTTCATCGAGCGTTGATGTAAACTCTATACTTATATTATTAGATTTATATATATATATAATATGTCATATATATTATAGTATATATATATAATATATATATATTATATTATATATTATATTATATATTATATTATATATTATATTATAAAATTTATTGTTTTTCCTTTCTTCTTGTATAGGTATTATGGTCGACGTGGAAAATCGTCAAGCCTCGAACTAGAGCTGTCTGATAATGAAGAAAAATCTAATCCAACGACACCGAAGACACCGATGATTAACACAAGCACGTAAGCGCGATCTTGATTTATCTATGACATAATTAAAGTTATTGCGTACTAAACTCTTAATTTTTTCTTCTCAGGAACAAGCCAAAAGCAGGGTTAAGTACAAATTCTGGTGTCGGACACAAAGTCAGTAAGAACCATAACGCTTTCTTAGTCACTTAACGCGCAGAGAATAAAGACAGAACATACTTGTCTCTAAAAATAAGTACCAGCCGAATGAGGAGCCTTAACAAAGCGCTTCTCGTTTTCGTTGTTGTATTATATATATATATACCGACGTATCGACGTCGTATTTTATATTTTTTTTATTTGATATTTATTCGATATTTATTTTAATAATTATTTTGGAACATTATAACTAACATATTTTTTCGAGCCACAAAGAAATTAAAATTTCCAATTATATGAATTATTATGATATGTAAAATGTTGTTCTAAAATACATCAGACGAATTTAAATTATAGTTGTATATACACTTTGCGATTATTTTTCTTTTTTTTTAATTTGCTTATAACTATACACATTCTATACTAGTTACTCAATAGAGGAAACAAAAAATTTTTTGTATATTCAGTTATGTTTTATAACTGATAATATAACATATTATCAGTACATATTGATTTATATATAGCAAACTAGACTTATATTACGCCAAAAATATTGATATTCCCCCTAATTATAAACCTTTAAGAGTTTAAATCTCTTTCAGTCATTGAAAATCACACCTCAGGAGCGGCTTAAAAAGAAAATGCAGGCCTTGTTAAATAGGCAATGTGAGTTGATGCGTAATACAAGAAAAATCTATCATTACGCATTAGAAAAGAAGAAAGCTAAAGGTGCATATCCTTGCAGATAAAGCAGACAAGAAAGCCGAGCAGTTGAGAATCGAGAAGATGGAGCAACAGAGGCAGGATCGAGAGGATGAGATTCGGGAAATGTCCTTGAAACTCCGTAGAAAGTAAATAAATATTTTGATTATTTTTTTTGTGCGACATGTGCACATATCAGATTCATCCGCTCGAATGGCTAATGGATATTGATCTTGTTTTGCTTCTCACACAGGCAGAGAGAGCGAAGGCATCGTTACGAAGGCCACAGTTCCGACACGCGTTCTTCTCTTTCACGTTCACCAAGTCCGAATCGCAGTCCGAGGCATCACATGCGTCGTGAGAGGCGAGACGTAGATGGTGATCGTGAACGAGAGCGAGATAGAGACAAAGATCGACGGGATGATCGCGATCGGGGTCGAACTGAATCGCGTAGAAAGTACAGAGACTCCCCTCTTCGTTCGCTGAGTCCGAGGAGCAGTAGGTAAAGTCTCCTCTCCTGCACTTTTTGATTGAGAAATCAAATTTTATAGAAAGAAAATTAGTTATAAGTTAATGTTAATAATTTTATCAATTTATAATAATTTATAAATGTAATAATTTATTGTATAAAGTTTGTAACGCTGCTAATTATGTCATTTTTCATTATTCCAGAGGCTTGGTGGACTACTGACTTCAAGACGCAATTACAGAATACAGAAACACAGTTAATCTTCCATCCAAATAATTTGAAACGTTGCAAAAATTTCCTGTACAACTGCATTCCTTTCTCTTGAGCCATTGTTAGTTACTTAAACACTTAGGTCTTGAAGGAAAGGTATATGGAGTACTGTACTATGTAAGAACAATTCTAAAACATAATTGCTTAAAAAATTTGTCTTGAAGAAAAGATGTGGAGTAATGTATTGTACTATATATAAAAATAGTTATTCTAAAACATAATAAGTCATGAATTAGCGTGACTTTTCGCTTTATATATTATATAATACAATTATATAGGTACATAAATATATATATATAAATAATTATTATAAATAAAAATAATTATTCTTATGTTGTATGCTTAGTGAAAACTAAAAGTAATTAATGTTATTGCAAGAAAAAATCATGTTTATAACTTGTGTTTTGCACGAAGCAAGAGACATCCTTGTATCGAAAATATTATAATTATAGCATTGTATTTTAGAGAGAATCAAATGCACTCTGCTACCTTATTATTAGATACATTATTGTTAGATAATTATTCAAGAATAAAAACGCCCATTGCTCAGCAGGAAACGAACAGTGATTATTTTTTATGTAACTATCTTTACTACTTATTAATTGTTTTACATTACTATAAGGATTGCTTTGTATAATATATAATTGAGAGACTGGAAGGTCTGTTTTCTCGCATTTGCAAAAGAAAAAAGGACTCTAAATTCACAATATAATAGTGCAATTTTTTGCACACGAAAGTGAATTACTAGAAATGCTTTATCAGTTTATCTCTATAAATTAATATTATATATATATATATATACATATATATATTTTTATTCTAAATGCTTTGATGTGACTCATAAATAACATAAAAGTAAAAAAAGTATATATCTCTCATTCTTCTCTCTGTATGCTGTATGTCATTGCATCACATGACAGATTGTCAACAAGTTATTGAAAAGATTGCAAAAATGACGCTAATAAAATTTGCAATTTTAACTGGTATGTATTATACATATATATACTTCATGTTAGAAAAAATATACATTAATAAAATCTATTTTAATGAAAGATAAAATGTTTTAACTCCACATATACATATTTAAGGTTACATATGACACATTCTATTCTTTACTTTTAATTATTAATAATATTCTATAATAGAAATATAAATAATTATTTTTTGTGCATTTTATAAAGTTATCAATTGATTATTTACAAATATCGACCTAAATTAGAGATATATATTTAATTTATATATAAAGTATTGTTTCTTATTATATATTTCTTTATAAAAATTCTAAAATAATATATATATATATATATATATATATATATATATATAATTCTGCTATAATTATTTAGTAAGCGATACTTGTACAAGTGGTGAGAAAACAGATGAAAGTGGTACTAAATTGAAAGCACTTATCAATGCACGGGATAAAGATTCGTTGGGAAGTGTACTTCAAGGAGAAGTATCTTACACCGCAATTGTACAAGATGAGGAAGGCTTGATAATGGTAACTAGGTATATTTCATATACTTTATTTTGTGTAGTATATCGATATTTTAATTTTTATCATATTTGCTCGATGCAGAAATATTTAATTGAGTGGAGCGATGAAAATAAAGCTGATGTGATTCTCACAACTGGCGGCACTGGGTTTTCTAAGAGAGATGTTACACCTGAGGCTACTAAAAAAATTATACATAAAGAAGCTCCCGGGATGTCTTTAGCAATGCTCATGTTAAGTATGAAAGTAACACCAATGGCTATGCTTTCTCGGTAAAATTATTTCTATTTATTATTAACTTTGTAATCTGTAAAATTATGTAATCTGTTTATATTTTCAATGTCTTTTCAGAGCTGTATGCGGAATACGAAATAAAACACTGATCATTAATTTGCCTGGTTCAACTAAAGCTGCAACGGAATGCTTGAGTGCAATTGCACTTGCGATACCACATGCAGTAGATTTGATCTTGGATAACAAAACAAAAATTAAAGACACACATGATATTGTGCAACATAAGACATCTTGTTCGCATGGCAAATCTTGTACAAATCTGGTAGGATATAATTTCTAATAAAATAATGTATATATATGTGTGTCTATGTGAGAGATTGTTTATATATAATTAATTTATTCCAGCTAAATTTCGAACATGTAGCAATACGTGCCAGAGAATCCCCATTTCCTATGATATCTGTAAAGGAAGCAGTAGAAATAATTCGTAATTCTGTAAGAAAGGAAGGACAAGTCGAAATTGTAAATACAAATGATGCCTATGGCAGAATATTATCTGAAGCCATACATTCCAATTACGATTTACCACCATTTCGAGCTTCTATTAAAGATGGATATGCGATATTAGCAAGCGATGGGAAAGGTAGAAGAAGGGTGTTGGGTGGTGTAAAAGCAGGGACTACAGTAAGTTGTAATAATAAGTGCTCGATACAAGCTATAGAGCTATAAGAATAAACTTTTTTAGTCCACACTAGTTTCCCTCGAACCTGGCACTTGTGTACGTGTGAATACTGGAGCACCAATTCCCGATGGTGAGTGGTTTTAATTGCAAATTACCTTAATTTATATTCACCATAAAGAGTTCTTCATTACTATTTTTATCTCCGATTGCAGAAGCAACAGCAGTTGTACAAGTTGAGGACACAAAGTTAACATTAAAGAGTTCTGATAATACGGAGGAAAAAGAGATTGAGATAATGACGCAACCAGAAGAAGGACAAGATATTAGGTGTGAAGCTCATTAATTTTCACATATTTTCTTTGGGACAAATTTTATCGAATCATATACTTATTTGTTTGTTTTTCATATGTTGTTGCAGACCTATTGGTTGCGATATAAAAAAAGGAAGTTTAGTTTTAAATTCGTACATAAGTATTGGTCCAGCGGAGATGGGACTTCTGGCAGCTTGTGGCTGCAAACACGTTAAAGTTATCAAACTTCCGACTGTAGGTATACTGTCTACTGGAGATGAGTTACAAGAAGCTGGAGAATCTTTAAAATCAGGACACGTCTATGATAGCAATAGAATAACTCTAATTGCACTATTAAAAGAGAATGGTTTCAATCCTCTGGATTTTGGAATTGCGGTTGACGAGTAAATATATAATCACAATTTTTGTTAAGCTCTCTGCGCGCATTGTTATAATAACATTATTTAATTTATTATTATAATTTTATTTAAATGATTTAATTTCTTTAGAGATGGATTTATTGAACCAAAAACTTATTTTATCTTTTTTTTTTTTCAATTATATTTCAGATATATTTATAATTATTTGATAAAACAGAAAAAATATTTTATTCTTTTATTCTAAATATTTTGGAATTTTTGAGAAAAATAGTAGACACATATATGGCCATTATGCGTTAAGATTAACTGTTTGTGAAAGGATTTTATATTCTAAAATATACATATATGTGTCAATATTCTTGAAGAGATTAATTTATTAATATAATAATTATAAATATTTTGTAGGGAGTCTCCTATGATACGTAAAATCGAGGAAGCTTTAGAAAAAGTGGATGTACTTGTGACAACAGGTTCTGTGTCCATGGGCGATAGAGATATGTTGAAACCTATTTTACAGAAATGTTTCCAAGCTACAATACATTTTGGTATATATCTTAATTTTCTCTTAGTTATCAAAATTAAATATATTTAAATATATTTAATTTATATGTATTATTTAATTTAACTTAATTTAAATATATTTAAAGATATATTTAAAGAGATATAATATACATTGTAAAAAATAATTTTTTTTTAGGTCGCATAAATATGAAACCGGGGAAGCCGACGACATTTGCGACATGTCATTACGATTCGAAAAAGAAATACTTTCTCTGTTTGCCGGGAAATCCGGTATCCGCAGTTGTTACCGCGCGTTTATTTCTTTTACCCCTTTTGAACGAGATGCGAGGCGACTCTTCCGAACCTATCGTAGTGCAAGCTAAGGTTTGTAAGATTAATTTTACGTATTTCAAAACGGAAATGTATGATGCAAATTGTTTGTATGTATATATTTCTAGTTGATGTCGTCGTATAATTTGGATCCGCGACCTGAGTACGCAAGAACGATCTTGAAGTGGAATGGCAACGAAGCGTTTCCGGCTGCATTCAGCACCGGACATCAAATCAGCAGCAAGCTACTTAGCTGTAAAGGCGCTAACGCGCTCTTAATGCTACCGGAACGAACAGAGAAGAAACAGATCCTGAATAAGGACGATCTGGTACCAGCGATGCTCATCGGTTTTAAGTAATCAAAATATCGCGAATAAAATTACAATAATGAATTTATGTTTCTTACTTAAAAAACATATACTTGTTACTTAAATATATATATATTATATATATTTATACTCTTATATATATTTCTTACTTCTTAATATATGCAAATTATTTGTTAGGTATTTTTTGTTTTCTTTCCTCCTCTTTTTTCACCCTTCTCTCTCTATATTATCTTCCTCTTTCTCAAACCAAATAGAATTACATATACAAGTGTTTGCGTTTACCTTATTAATATAAAACTTTTGCGATTAGATGATTTTAAGTATATATAAAAAAGTTAATGACTATTCATTATTATTACTAAATTATTTATTTATTTATTAGTATTATATCTGATGAAAGATATATTTTATTCTTTGATTTCAGAGATGATGTGATAATAAAGAAGGTATTTTTACTTTTTTAAAGAAAATTATGTAATTCATTATTATAATGAAAAAATTAACATATGATTTCTTAAATTTGTTTGTATAAAGTTAACATATAAAAGTTTCTTAATTGCGCCTTTTTCTGAATTGCGCTTCAGTTAATTTTTGGTGATTAATCTACATATACAGATAATGTTATATATATGTATACGTGCAATACACTCACCGATACGATGTGCAACAGCAGAGCTCTATAGTACAAAGCGTTGATCTATAACATATAAAAAACACAAATTATACAAAATAGTTTTCAAAATAATTAATATTTGAAAAATGCGCAATTAAATTTTTATTCGTATTGTAAATTATGTATATATTTAATGAAATTATATCAGAAATTATTAAATTTTTAAATTATTTTTTAAATCTAAAAATTTATATAAAATATAATAAAATTTAATTTTTAAAAAGTATAATTATAAATTATACAAATAATTATATTTCGTCGAATAAATTAGATCTTATATATATAAAATAGATTAAAATATAATTTTTATATAAAAAGTTGTACGTAAATTTATTTGTTAAAAATGATTGTTATTAAAAATTTTGAAAATTTATAAACAAAATATTCAAAATCCGTCCTATGCATTACATTTACGTAAAATGAATCGTTATCGCGGGGATAAACGATGAGTAATTATTATAATTTTACAAATAAATAAACGAAATAAGTTATAATTTACTAACAATATAAAGACGGCTTCGCCGTTGCCCGATGCCTCCTCCTGCTCTTTTACTCTATATATCGAGTCTTTATATACACTTACACAATAACACACGCTCGCAAAAATACGACTAATTACAACACACGCACTTATCAGCAAAATAAAATAATCGCACGACAATTTGAACGACTATAATAATACGAAGCTATACTATCCGCGACGCGCCCGATATTTACGCGGCAAGTCGCCAGTGATGTCAACTGTCTAATTAGAAATTATCAGTCTTTCGCGATTAATCGATCATTGAAAAGATCGATTAACATACAGGTGTTACTCGACGTGTGACAAGTTCGAGGAATATTTCGACCGACCAATCAGAGCAGAGCGCTCTATGTAAATCGATCTTTCCAATGATCGATTAATCGCGAAAGATCGATAATTTCTAATTAGACAGTTGGCATCACTGCGGCGACTTGCGCCTAAATTTCGTGCGACGCGTCGCGCTCCGTATAATTATAATTGTCGCGTGCTGTTCTCTCAAATTTCCGTCGCGCATAATTAACAAAGGCGCGTAAAATATGCGTACGATTAAAATCGGGAGTGCCGGACGAGAAGTCACGTACGAATGTCGGGAGTTCCGCGCCAAGTATCGCGCGATTAAAATCGCAAGTGCCGTATAGAGTCGCGTACGATATTAACGTCGGGAGTGTCGTTCAAATTGTCGTGCGATTATTTTATTTTGCTGATTAATGCGTGTGTTGTCGTATTTTCGCGAGCGTGTGTAAGTGCACGAAAAAACGAGGCCCGGGCAACGACGAAGTAACCTTGTCGTAAGTAGATTACTTCGTTTATTATTATTTATTACTTGTAAATAAATTATAATAATTAGAGAGAGAGAGAGAGAGAGAGAGAGAGAGAGAGAGAGAGAGAGAGAGAGAGAGAGAGAGAGAGAGAGAGAGAGAGAGGAGGGAGAGAGAGAGAGAATGGATGTTGGATATTTTACTTTTCAAACCTTTTAATAACTTTAAATAATTTATAATAAATAAATGATAATAAAATTCGCATAATAATACACAACTTTTTATATAAAAATTATATTTTATCATATTTTCTATATATATTAAGATCTAAAATTTATTCGACGAGATAAAATTTATATATAATTTATATAATAATTTATTAATTGGTTAATCGCGAAAGACTATAATCCCTATAATTATTTTTACAGATGGCATTACTGCGGCGACATCCCGGGTAAATTATTCGTGTGTAGCTTCGTATAATTATATAATTGTCGGGTGTCGTTCTCTCAAATATGCGTCGCGTATAATTAACAAAAGCGCACAAAGTATCGGGCGATTAAAATGGGAAGTGCCGTGTATAAGTCGCGTACGATTCACGTCGGGAGTGTCGTTCAAATTGTCGTGCGATTATTTTATTTTGCTAATTAATGCGCGAGCGTGTACTGTGTAAGTGCCAAAAAGACGCTAAAATACAAACAAGAGAGGAGGAGGAGGCCCGGGGAGGCATCGGGCATCGACGAAGCAACCATGTGGTGAGCAGATTATAATTAAAATTATTAAATTATAATTAAGACTATAATTTATTATTTAAAATAAAGTTGAAAATAAGTTATTATTACTAAGAATAAATTTGAAATAAAATTTAAGAAAAATAATTTGAGAAAAAAAATTAATGGATATTTAAGTTAATTTGCAGAAGAATAAAAAAAATTATTATATTAAACTTTATTATAATTAGATAATTAATAATAAAAAATTTTATATATTATATATATATGTATTTTATATATAACACTATATATATATATATATATATATATATATATATAATTTTATATATTATTAAGTATATATATGTATATAATTTTAATATTGTTTATACAATTTATAATTATTTAATTATTTACTTTTTAAAAATTAAATCTTATTATATTTTATATAAATTTAGATTTAAAAAAATAATTAAAAAGTTTAATAATTTTTATGACATAATTTTATTAAATATATTTTACGATACGAATAAAAATTTAATTGCGCATTTTTCAAATATTAATTATTTTGAAAACTATTTTATATATACATATAATTTGTGTTTTTTATATGTTATAGATCAACGCTTTGTACTATAGAGCTCCGCTGTTGCATATCGTATCGGTGAGTGTATTGCATGTATACATATATATTTATATTTGTATGTGTAGATTAATCACCAAAAATTAACTGGAGCGTAATTCAGAAAAAGGCTTTAAAAAACTTAGGTATATGTTAACTTTATATAAAAAAAATTTAAGAAATTATATGTTAACTTTTTCATTATAACAATAAATTACATAATTTTCTTTAAAAAACTAAAAAATATATGCCAAGTGAATAAAAGTCTTAAAAATTCTCGTTTTTTCATATATATTTACATATTTATGAATACGATTAAAACTTTCTGGCGATTATTTCTGTGTTATATATTAAAATATACAAATATTGGTGCTGCGCACAATAAAAGGAATAAGAAACAGGAAATAGAGAACAGAAAACAGGAACAGGAAATAGAGAACAGTTCAATATAAAACATATATAAAATGTAATTTAATACGCAGAATAAAGAAATTTCATCACTTTATCTTAGCACTATTCTTTTGTTTCTCTATTCTGCTAGTTACTAAATTATATTTCATATGTTTTATATTGAACTGTTCCCTGTTCTTATTTTCTATTCTTTATTCCCCGTTCTTTATTTCTTTTATTTTATTATGCGCATCTCTTAATAATAATAATAATAAAAAATAATTCTGAAGCGCAATTCATCTATCTTTTAAAAACGAGATAATTCATTAAAAATATAGAAAGAGATAGATAAAAGACAAAATAATTAATAGAGTGGGCAGATTATGACTATATTTTATGCAGAAATAAAAACAATGCTAAAAAATATTGATATAGAATATAATTATACGTAAATCGCACGCGAGCAAGAGACAGAGTGTTAAACTTCGGAGATAGATACATAATAAGATAAAGACAATGTTGTGGACATTAACAGATTAATTTTAATTGATTAAATTTTAATTGACTAAAGTAATTCCATTAATCAATAATCGGAATTAATCAATCATATATGAAATAGGAAAAATAGGTTAATAGAAACAAATGGTTTTTTTTTTATTAAAAAACTGTTTCTTTTTAAACGAGCTTTGCGTTTTTTTCAAAATTTTTTTTTTCAGATATTTAATATTTTTATATTTTGATTACTATAAATTGATTTTTCATTATTTTTAACTTTTTAGATAATAGATTTGAATAATCGATGATAATTCCAATAATTTCCAATTAGATGCATAATAAAAATTTTTGTTATGCATCTAATTGATCTAATCTATACATGCATCATTAAATTTCAAGTATTTAAAAAAATTGAGATCAAATAAAAAAATATTATTTATAATACTAAATATTAAATATTAAAAAATCAATTTATTGTTAAGTATAATCAATAATATAAAACTTAAAATTATTTGAATATATGTGATTCCGAAGATATATTTGTGTTTCTTTGGATTCAATTTGGTCAAAAAGTTTATTAGCTGATTTAGTATTCAACAATTTTTTTTCTAAACAGAGGTCTATTATTCTATTACAATTTTCTTATTATATATATAGTCTGAATGATATTTTTCTTTTATAATATACATAATTTGTTATCTAAAGATCTTAGACAAAGCTCTTCCACTCGCTTGCATAATACATTGTCATTTACAATTCAACTCTCGTCTTGTAAAGAATAGTAACGTCGTTCGTGAGATCAATGATCACGCCCTAGAACGTGGAAAGAATCCGCTGTATTCGCAATATACGGAAGATAATTTATTGTATGTGCATACAATTAAAATAATTAAGCATGTAATAATCGCATGCTTTTTATAATTCTTATTATAAATTATTATTGTAAATTTCAACAAAATGTTACATTTCATGCTGTTTAATAAACTTGATACTTTTAATTCAGGAAAAATAAGAGAGATAATCCAATTTTTTTATTATAGATATATTTTACAAATCATACACACAAACGTAGAATTACATATATATGTGTGTAAAATTTATTTCGTTGAATAAGTCTTAATAAAAATTGTTAAAATACAATATTATACAAAAGTTCATTAAGCAGAGTTTGAATGTAATGCTGTCAATATTCATAAAAATATAACAGTATTTTCATCTTCTGACATAAATGCAAGCGTAAATACAAAATAAAAATATATGCACACTTTATGAATATGCATGTATATATAATTAATAGAAAATGGCAGCAGAAGAAGAGAAAAATAGCACAAGAGAAAAATTCACAAGAGAATAAGATTCTTCTTTCGAGAAAAGCTGTCTTTTAGCATTAAGCTTATTTTTATTAGAAAATAATACAAAAATGTATTGAAGAAGTATTTTTTCACTTATAAAAATAGAAGAGGCAAATTTAGTTAGATTATGAATTACAATTATTATTATTATTGCTTTTTAAGACTTTAAATTTCTAGAGTTTTTTTATAGGAATTACGTTTAAGAGAAATCAGTTTTAACTTTTTTTAAATTTAATATTTCGATATTTTTAAATATTTCTGAATAAAATATTTATAATAAAATTACTTCTAGCACAGATGCTAATAAAGATAGCATCATTTATGATCATCACCACCGTCGATCACCTATCATGTAACAGTGTATCGGAAATTAAATAATACATACATATCGTATATAATCACAATCACGATTATCGCTTATATATTATAAGCTACGATATTACACACATTTCTCTCTCTCTCTTTCTTTCTCTCTCTTTTCCATTAAAATATTTTCAATTGTTGCGCTTTGACGTTTACTTCTCGAGTGTATATACACAATTTTTAAAAATATATTTTGAATTTTGTTTCTCTTCAATAAGATATTTAAATATTGATTTATTTGCAAGAAAAAAAGTTAAATGCTATTTTCTTGACTCACACATTAATTCGTGACGACCATATGTGAAAAACATTTTTAATCAGCTGTGCTTGATTAAAAAATATATTTGATAAACGCGTAACTTTCTTCCTAAGAATAAGAAGTTCCCAAGGATAAGGATAAAAAATTCTGTTCGTCTTCTTACGCGAATCGCGCTCTCATTGCAGCCCCTCAATTTTTTTGAATGAGATTATCTGATTTCAAGAGCGACGATTACGGCGACACAATGAAATGGCACTTTATTTCAAGGGTTTCATTGTCACTAGAGTCTCTTAATAATTACCAGATTCAAATTAAATTCTCCGAGTACCGTCTGTCTCATTAGCATGTGGCGAAGCTCGCCCGGCAATTGAAATTATTCAGAAATCCAGAAGTCCCCGAAGAGCATAGGTAATCCTTGCGAGCGATCAGGGACTTGGTGACAGTAACACCGGTGCGTTTTACGGATAATTGCACATATATACATATTATGTATATAGTGTATAAACGTATGTGTGTGCGTATGTGTTTGTTGAAAATCGATCGCGGATTCTCTCTTAGAAAAGATATATTAAATCGATACTTGAATGTATCAAAAGTTTCTCGAAAATCTTAAAATTTATTGTTGTCTCGAAAAAAAAGGACGAGCGGTATCGTGATACGCAAAAGAACGAATTAATATATATATATATATATATTTATTAATAATTTTTCAGAACTTAGCTAATTAAAGCGTTAATTTGCTAATTAAATTAATATGTTTTAAAAATTAAAATAATAATATCTTTTAAATAATATGTTATAGTTCTTTTAACTCGATTAATATTTTTGATTGTTATCAGCTGATTTCTGTCATAAAATGTTATTCGAGCTTAAAGTATTATAACATATTATTTACAACATATTACTATTTTAATATTTTTAACATATTATTTACAACATATTACTATTTTAATATTTTTAACATATTATTATTTTAAAATTTAATTAGCAAATTAAATTTAATCAGCTGATTTCTGTCAACAAATATTAATCGAGTTTAAATAAACTTAATATTATTTTTTTTTAAATATTCTTTTTAATATAAAATCTATGAATGGCGCGCGCTTGTATTGTTCTCGTATATATAAATTTTACATATAAATTTTATATAAAAAATTATATATAAATATATGTATATCGCGAAAAGAAAGATGGTGGGAGGGAGGGGGCGAAAAAAAGAGAAAATACATGACGGACTGTGGAAACTCGAAGATTCATGGTTTATAATGTGCATGATGTTGTGGACGTAAATCATAATGCGGGATATTAACTGTGTAAAGTGCGTTCGTGCGTTTGCTAATGTCGATATCGGGCTGACACATGCTGCATCGCGTGTTATCTGCATATTATGAGAGAGAGCAAGAGAAAGAGGATATAGGCATATATATCTCATGCGAGATATTATGCTAAATACACGACGCACAATGCGTTTGTGTAACAGTTTTCTGAATAATAAAAACATTTTTTTTTAAATAGATAACTAAAAGTATTGAAGTCAATAGAATTAAAGTATATATTTCGGATACTATTTTAAATATATTTCTAATATTTGCGCGTTGTCTAGAAATTAATGCGAGATGGAAATAAACAATGTAATTCAGAAAATCATTGTAAAGTGCGTTTCTGTCATTTAAATCTACTCTTTTGCAAATCACAGAGTGAATATTGTCGAGTATTATTGAAAGCTACATGTCATATAACGGGCAAAGCTGAAATGAGCGAAGTTTGATAATAAAGCCAGGAAAGGACAATAATTAATAATTAATACGACATAGCACGAATATATTTCCTCGCGATGTAATATCATAAAATTATGCAAACGAACTTAATTTTCTGGATCATATGTTTCTGTACCGCGGATTTTAATATCCTCTTTTCTCTCTCTCCCTCTTTTCCTCCCCTCTTCCCTCCCTCTTTCTCTCTCTCTTTGACGCTTCAAGTATAATATATAATATATTTATAATATATTTATTATATTTTTATTAATATAATTTATTAATATATTATATATTAATTATATTATTATAATATAATTAATAAATGTAATATATTTATATATATTTTATTAATAAAAAAATATATAAATATATTTATCCGTATGTATGATTTCGCGTATCGCGCG
>NW_028141168.1:6240686-6388186 GCF_030444845.1 Prenolepis imparis | reverse complement strand
TATTCCTCGGACGCGTTTTAGGTCCATCGTTTTAATGCCATTTGCCGCACCTGCAGCCGCACGCGATATTTTAATGATTAAATATCCACCTCTAATGCGAATGTGATTTAGATGTTGCGCGTTTACGTCCTCCAGTGCCAGCGCAGTATAATAGCTGTTGAGCTAAAAATTTATATCGTCGGGTATTATCATAAAAATGTATCAGCCGAAGGGATGATCTTAAATCACGCCGGTACTCGGACAAGAATTGCCAAGATTAAATGAGGCTCCGGTCATATTAATTAATTTCGCGAACTGTAAATGCGATTCCTGTGTTTTAGAAATAATATATATTCTGAATTATTCGTCATTTTCAAGGATTTGTATACTATTTTTATAAATGGATTTTTAAGCCGTCCATCAAAATTTATTTTAATTATTAAAATCAATTTTTTTAAATATTAAAACGCACTTCAATGTATATTTATTCTACTTCGAAATTTAGGTCATATATATTTTGATAACGATACTCTACTACGCGGAAAAATTTCTCATTAAAGATGATGATTCGTGTATATAAGAAAGGTAATTTGTAAAAAGTCAATGTTGAATTATCGAGAAACTTCAACTCTAGAAAATTGTGTCTTTTTATTGAAAGTGAGAAGATATATCTCTTTTCAATATATGATTTATTCTTTAATCATCTAACATTGATATTAATTGAATTGATTCGATAATGGAGCATTTCTGTTACTCATCAAATAACGTGAGAAGATTACGAGTAATTTATATAAAATCTGTATTCGATACAAGTAACCTGGTTCCATCTAATTAGTATAATGAGGCGGAAAATACACAGTTAAAAGTTTCCTTTTTCTCCCTTTGGCTCCTCGTTTCACGAAGAAACTCGGTATTTTTCCATTCGCATCGCGGATTGAGGTTTGAAGAAGTTTCAGAGTGAGCAGAGAAAGAGAGAGAGAGAGAGAGGGATAAAAGGAAGGTGATAAATTCCGCGAATGCTAACAAGCGAGTGAAACTGCAAAAGGGAACTCCAAGATCTTGAGGAATTTTGATATGTCGATCATGCGCAGGTAAATTCTATCCTGCTTGTTTTTTCTTCAGATTCATAGAAGGCACATATTGATTCCTATGGCATATACATATATGAGGAGCATCTACATTAATACTAATAATCCCAAAAATGTTACAAAGGAGTTGTGTCTACTTTTCAAAATTTTGAAATATAATATAAATATTATCTGTATTCATACTCTTTATCGAGCATATTAATTTTTATATATAATATATAATATATTATGTATTATATTATATATTATATAATATATTTTATATTTTATATATTTAATAAATATTTTATATTTAATATATAATATATTATAATATTTTTATAATGCATGATACGCGATTTTTACAATATGTGATAATATTTTTATATGGCCAAAGCATTGTTATTTAATAACGATATCACTATAAAAAGAATTACAATTGGAAAGTAAAAAAAAAGTTTTTTCCCCAAAAGTCTGACCACATAGAAGTATGTGATTTTATTCGTTCTCTCTCTCTTTTTCGCTCTCGCTCTCTCTGTATTTTTGATTTTTAGAAGTTTTAAACTTTTTGCACCTAAATGGAAGGGGAAAAGGGTTGGTTCACCGATATCTATACCACTTGAACAAATACACTCCGCGAATGTTGGCACGAATAAAAAGAAAAAAATCATGTCTCATACATGCGTTCGCGATTCTCAGCACGTACGAGCTTTTTCTTCCCTCTTCTGCCCCTTTTTTTACCCTGTCGACGATTCTACGTTACGCGTTGTGCAAAGCAGCCACGTGAGATACAAACTGGATTCCTTCCATACTTCGCTTTTTCCTCGCCGGATAAATAATGAGCTTTTCTTTTCTTTACGAAAAGACACTGTCTTTTACGTAGCTTACCAAATGCTCCAAAATCGGGCACTTAATGTACGTCGTAGGTATATATCAGATACCTTCGAAAGCTATTTTCGAGAATGTGTCTTTTATATAATATTTACTTTATATATTTACTTTATATATAATAGCGCGTAATTACGAATGCTATCGATGCATTCGATTAGGTCACGTTCCTCAAATATCGGTTTTTTCACTGACTCATTTTCTAGTCAGCAAATAGGATTGTTAAGACTATTATATACTATTACATATACTATTATATACTATTATATACTATTATATACTATTACACGATCATTAGAGTTTTCTTGATATCTTAATAGAGATATTAGAGTTGATAAAATATTAAAAATTTTATAAGTAAAATTTAAATATCAATAATATTAACTTTTTGCTTAAATCTGGTTGTCTTACAAGAAATGATGATATCAATAAATTACGCTAAATATTATGCATCTTTCTTAATTATATATTTATATCTAGTTTGTTATTTTTATCAGAGAAAATGCACATTTTTATAGTATTATTAAAGATATTTATAAATATATTCATCGATCATCATTGATTTATATATTCATCGGTTTATGATATATCTGTTGTATTAAAACAAAACTTTCCGCTTCTACAAAAACATATTACAAATTAATATTTGTCACATGACAAGTTTTCTCTCATAAGTTATATATACAGTATACATATATGTACGTGTGTATATAGGGTGTTAAAAAAAAATTCAAGATTTATATGGTAGATAGTACACACAATACTGATTAAACAAGTCTTACAAAAATAGGTTCGAAAACTCAATCGTTTTAGAGATATAAACAATTTTATATATTACTATTATAACTAATTAGTGGCTTTTACGTGTCGTATATGAAGTTTTACCTCAGCGTTTGCAAACCTATTATAGAAGGTGTTCCATATGCCCTCCTTCCTTTACAATACATGCTTAGTATATTTTTCTAACAGAATGCTTGTCAAATAATCCGACAAATATCTGAAATTTTCGAGAATTCGCAACTCTTTAAGAAGAATGATACCAAGCGTGCATTGTAATGGAAGGAGGACATATGGAACACCTTCTGTAAAATAGATTTGTAAAAACACCGAGGTAAACCTTCATATATTACACGTAAAAACCATTATTAGTCATAATAGTAATATATAAAATTGTTTATATCTCTGAAACAATTGAGTTTACGATCTATATACTCGTATTTACTAAGATTTTTTTACTCAGTTTAAACACTCTGTGTGTGTGTGTGTGTATTTGCTTGTTTGTTTTATACAAAATAATTATATAAAATTTTAATTGTCTTACACATTTGATGCATAATATCCAACGCCAGTCTGCAAATTGCCTTTGCACGTATCATTTTTATAATTAACAGGTGAGTTACACTTTACTACAATAAATTCTTCAGGTTGACATTTCGATCTTGCATATATTTTGACTGCTCCTTCATTACTGTCAATAACTAATAGTAACCAAAAAAGATTAATTAGAGCAAAATAGAGAACTTCAGTCTTGGTAACATTGTATTGAAATGGATGGAGGCTGCAATTTTGAATAATTCTCCTTGTAATAATTTTTCGAACACTCCAAGCAATGATCGATAGTTAACAAATTTTTTTTATAACATTTTCATAAAATCCTTTAAATAACAAAAAAAGTATTGATATAATATATATTATGGTAAATATATTAAGATATGAATGTTAATATTAAAGTAAAGTATTTAAAGATGATTTGTATATATATTTGCTGAAATTAATTTATACTTTCAAAGAATTTTAATGACGTATTTAATAGCTTCGATTATTACCGATTGGAAGTATATTGGTGGGAATTTCATGAGGAGAGAATGAGCAATCGGGTTGAGTACCTGTGTTCGAGTAATACTCCGCTGTTCCCATACCAGTAGCGTTGCCAAATTTGCCCATGTCCGTATGAATAATATCTACCCATGGCGTGTTATTTGAGGGCTTGAGATAGCATCCAGGAGGATAAAACATAGGATTTGCGGGATTCAATCCTACAAACAATATAATTTTTCACTAAAAAGATTTTTTAATACAATGTCAAATTGCAGATTACACTGGTTGACAAATGACTTTTTGTCAGATTCGGAGATCTAAATAATCATTTCCGGTACATTTCTTAGCGCTGATTACGAATCCGGCCGTAAAAATTGCGCATCATGTCAGGTTCTCGAGATAGCCTAATCTAAAAATGCGAAAATGGGTATTTTTTACACTTTTCTGTAAGGTTTAATTTTTAATTGGCATGTGATGAAAATTGCTACGATTGCTCAAAATAAAGCTTAAGACTTGTAGTTTACGTAAAAAATATGAAAAAGGTCGAAACTCTAAGGAGTTTAAGATATTCAGTCATAAAATTGAAAACATAATTTTTCTCGTCTTTCCTTGTACTAATACAGAATTTTTAAAGATTAAATAATTCACTTTTTTCACAAAAAATAATATGTAAAAGTTTCTTGAATTACTGATAATAAAAGTGGAATCAGATTTTTAATTTTTGATCTGTCATATTCACAGATGTCTATACTATAGATGTCTATAGATGTCTATCTGTTTAGTATAGACATCTGTGGTCATATTAGATCTATCGTTTTGAATTTTAAAAATCAGCTCTAAAATATCTACAAGAAAACACTTATGGAATCTCTAAATCTTTCTGTGTGTCGACCAGTGTTATTTAATGAAGTTGTCAATTTTTTTATAAGAACTTGATCAAGAATTCATTTATGAGTTATTTAACAATTGATTAATTACGTACAAGGATTATTAATAATAAAAATGAAATTAATGAGAAAAATTACGTTTCTTTTTCTTTCTATCAAATATTATTTAAAAAAATATTTTTAAATTATTTTAATATAGAGATGCTAACACAAATTTTGTCTATATATATAAAATACCTTAGCGAAAAAAAATGTTTACATTGTTAATAATAACATATAATGTAGCAGTCGATATAACAACGGATTATTAGATAAAATATCTAATTTTTCAGATAAAAGCTCTTTTGTTACACATACACAATGATAATTTATTATCACAATTTCTACCATCAATCAGGAAACTCTCGTACGTTTTTAAGATTTTAAATTTAACTACATACCTGTAATACGAAGTAATGTGAAATTATTGCATTTGGTAATAAAGCCAGCTATGTGAGCACCTATGGAAAATCCAATAGGATAGATATTTGTTACGTTAAGTCCATTGTTCACAAGTTATTGTATTCTATAAGCTAACAAACTGCCTATTTTTTCAGCGTTTTTAAAGCCCATTTGGTATTGGCCAATTGAATATCTGCCCCAATCGAGTAATACAACATTATCCGTTCTTCCATAACAAAGCGCTGATAGTGGAAATAATTATTAAAATTTTTATTGTTTTCCTTTGATATTTATTATAATAATTAAATTTTTAAATAATTTAATAATAATATAATAGCACATTATATAAAAATTCGATACCTTCTATCATTGACTGAACATTTGGATTGTTTGCACATTGCATATATCCAATAATGTAAATAATTACTCGTTTTTTCTTCTCCAAAACATGTAAAAACTTCAGTGGCTCAACTGTGATGGGAAAGACAATTGTTGCAGGAGTTTCGTTATTGTGTGTGCTGAAAAAGTACATTAGATTAGTAATTATTAATAATTATTATTTTAAGATAATCGGCAGCAAATACGAACCAGTTGTAATAGATTGACGCCAGTCGAAAAGTCTAAATCCGGTTGGTCACCTACATAGAATTATATGCAATAATTTTCACATTTTTAACATTTGTCAATATATAGTACCAAAAGATATTGCAGAAGAAAATGAGTATCTTTACAGGAACAAGTGTTATTTTCTTGACTATACGCTTTCTTAATCACGAGGTATAACACAAAACAATAGTATATAGCCGATCTTAACATTTTGAACATTGACAAAAAATATCCGTGAGTTGCAAAAGCTACATTTATATTTTCAATACTAATTTTAACAAATGAAGTGAATTTGAAAGTTATTATCTTTTATACTTACAATTAGCATTTTTATCATTTCTTATTATTATCGATCCATGACGAAATGGTAATTATATAAATTACAAAATTAAAGTAATTATGTAAATATCCTATGCGTATGTCTTATCATACACGATAATATTTTTAAAAATATTTTTAAAATATTTAAAAAATATTTTATCTTTATAATATACAGAGTGTCCCAAGATAATCATTTTAGAAAATTCTAGAAGTTTTGGAAGTGGATCGATGATTAGGAAATGTTTCGCTATAAAGACATTGGGTTCTTAAGGCATTGTTATAGCACGTAAAATGATTATTAGCCAGTTCTTCAAAGCTAAATGTTGCTATTTTATAAAAACAATAAAATTTCTAACGGTTGAAAACGTAATAAATTCAAATAAAAAGAAAAAAACAATTACTGTACCTATATTAAATCGCAGTAATCACATTATTTAATTATCGACGAAAACAGACTAAAATAACTTGATAATAATATAAAATAACAAATACTTTCTTTGTTCTTTCTTTATAAAAATACTTTTTAATTTTTTGTTATAAAATGTGAACGTGTTTCAAATTTATTGCATTTAAACATAAGTTTTATCACATTAAAATATAGTCCTTCCTCCTGCTCCCCCTGTTTGAAACTCTCTTCGAAATTTTGTTCGACAATTTTTTACAACAAAAATGAATAAAACTCACAAGGATATATGTATGTATACTTTTCGTAAAATTCAAAGTTCAAGTTTAAACAATATATAGAAAATTCGAATTTTTTCGGAAAATTTGAGGGGGGATATAATTCAAAGAAGGTTCGCTTCCGGACAAATATTTATAAGACAATTTTACTTTCTTTTACATTATAGAATATGCCTCTTTTTTTACTATCAATTCTAAGACACTCTGTACACTATTTTTACGTAAGACATGGCACAAATTATAAATTAGAACAATATTGCATTTCAAAATGCGCTACATTACATTTTATCTACAAAATGTAATAATATGCTGCTGTTGTAAAAACTTAAAGTAAGATACTATTATCTATACTATTATATACCATTATATATACCATTATATATACTATTAATATTTCTATTTATTTTATGGAATATCCCGTAGATGTAATTTATTATATATACAAGTATTATCAATTTAAATTTTTTTTAAATAAAATTTCATAATCAGACTTCTTATCAAATTTTGTTTATCAATCAAACTTTGATAAGAAAAAAAATATATTAATTTTTTAGAATAACAAATGAATTTAATTTCTTAAAAATAATAATCAATAAAAATTTTTTAAAATTTTTGTCAAAATTATACACAGATATTTTTAGTGCCTTTCGCATATGCACTTGAACATAGACAATTATTTTTTTTTACTTTGTTTTCTCAAAAAAGTTATTAATAAAACTAGAAAGAAACCAGAATAATCATAAATGCGCCTCTTATATACATATTTAGAAATTTATTTTGCATTAGAAAGATGACACAAAACTTTATATTGCTATTACAAAATTTATATGTAGTTAACATATATGATTCTGCGAATATATTTTTATCAATCGATTCTAAAAAATAGAAACTGCTGTCTCGCGTAGATAAATAAATTATTCTATTTATTTTAATCAATAAAAGTGTCGAGAATATAAATCATCTCTTAATTCTGTCTATGTACGTTATATATCATCGATATTCGATATTCGAATTTATTTTGAAAACAAAATAAATTTTGATAATTTATATCTTTTGTTTACAAACGAATGATGTTAAGTTAAAGATATAAAATTTTAGATCGAGAAAATGTCGTTCATTTGAGATTATAATTCTTTTTCAATGTTGAGAAGATTGATATATGTTTCTTTAAAGAAAATTTTATAAGAAGTTAATTCAGCACGTTTCCAATTTACGATAACATTGAAATATAATTAAACTCATATTTAAATTAAATTAAATTATATAATAATTAAATATAATTTCTTAATACATTTGTTATATTATATATTCTGTGTTTTTTTTTGTTTAGCTCTGTAAGATTTATTGTCTGTTGCAAGCGCGAATCTTTTAGGTTTCAGTTTACATACCGTAATATGTATCTTAGAACTGGAGTAATTTTATGTCGCGAAACTCTCATGCCAAAAGTTCTCATGCAATTTCATATCATGTCATATCGAAAAGCAAGAATTTACATAACTTTTGTTCTAACACGTGATACGAAATAATCTCGTTGATTACAACACAAATAGGGAGAGAACTTTTCTGACGATATATAAAGGAGAGAAAGAGAAAGGAAAGACAATAAATGAGATGGAGAGAAGCTAAATTCTTCTTTCTGATCTACAATTAAAATTTCTTCTAGAAGTTATCATGATTGATAGAAATTTAGTGTAGCTAGAAACTTCAAAAATGCAAACATTCTCATCTTGTGTTCCACTTTCTACTCTTACATAAGGTATGCAAATTCTGTGCAGCGGAATTTGTATGAGTGAATGATTGTAATTTTCTGGTAATAGTAGGTATTTCGGGATAAATATATCATCTAAATTTTGTGGCAAGAGATGAATCAGTCTTGTGGGACAAATAAAATAAATTAAATACAATATTAAAATGTAAATCAATTAATTTAATTTTGATTAATGTCTGGATAATCTGACCAATATAATTTGTGAAATAGAATATATGGCCGGTATTCATAGTCCGTTCTTATTTCAAGACCGTCTTAAGTAATGTCTTAAGATGCAAATACGGCTCTGTGATTGGTTAATCATATCTTAAGATTGTACTTAAGGCAGTCTTAAATATAAGAACCGACTATGAATACCGGCCTATAAGTATCTTTCCGAAAGTCGTTATTATAATACGTTAGCGAACGGTAAATTTAGAGATAGGTACGTAAAAGAGAAATATAAACACGTGTAACTCGGTCGGCCGATCTATCACAACTCTGCGACGGTTCGATATCGAATCGTTGTCGCGAAAATGAAATCGATTGCACGCAGTCAGAATACGCATGCCTCAATTAATCTATAAAAATACATAATTGACTACAATTAATATAATATTAAGTTTTTGCTAAAAACTGGTTGTTTAACAAAAAATGATGAGGGAGATATCAATAAATTGTGCTAAATATTGTGCATCTTTCTTTATATATATTTTATATTTATATCTGGTTTGTTATTTTTATCAGGGAATACACATTCTTATAGTATTAGAATATACATTCTTATAGTATTATTAGAGATATTGTTTACAGATTTTAGAGATATATTTTTCCGTTATGGTTATATTTTTTGTACTGAAAAAAAAGTGTCCGTGTCTACAAAAACATATTACAAATTAATATTTGTTACATAAAAAGTTTTCTTTCATAAGTTATTTATATACAATATATATGTATATATGTTTGTGTATATGTGTGTGTTTGCTTGTTTATACAAAATAATTAAATAAAATATTAATTATCTTACACATCTGATGCAGTATATCCAACGTTGGTCTGATTGCCTTTGGACATACAATTTTTATAATTATTATACGAGTCACACTCTACTGCAGTAAATACTTCCGGTTTACATTTTGATATTGCATATACTTGAAGTGCTGTTCGGTGATTGCAAAAGACTAGTAACAAAAGAAAATAATTAGAAGGCAACTAGGAACTTAAGTCTTTGTAACATTGTAACATATGGTTCGATGCTGCAATTTATAATTCTCTTTGTATTAATTTCTCGAACACTTCAAGCAGTGATCGACCCGTAGTTGACAAATTATATTTTTTTTACATTTTTATAAAATCTTTTAAATAACAAAAAAAAATATTGACATATACATATTATGGTAAATATATTAAGACATGAATGTTATTGTTAAAGTAAAGTAAAGTATTTAAAGGTAATTTGTATTTGCTGAAATTAATTTATATTTTCAAAGAGTTTTAATGACGTATTTAATAGCTTCGATTATTACCCAGTGAAAGAAATGTTTGAACTATGTTGAAAGAAATATTGGTTGAAATATCACGAAATGGGCAACCGGGTTGAAAAGCAGTGCCTTTGTTCGCGTAAAACTCCGCTGTTCCCATACCAGCAGGGGCGCCAAATCCGTACATGTCCGTATGAATAATATCTACCCATACCGCATCTGAGGGCTCGAGATAGCATTCAGAAGGTAGCAGAAAGGAAAAAAAAAAAGTAAAAAAAGGATTTGCGGGGTCCAATCCTATAAACAATATAATTTTTCACTGAGATGGTTTTTGGATGTTAAATTGCAGATTACATTGATCGACAAATGACTTTTTGTTAGATTCGGAGATCTAAATAATCATTTCTGGTATATTTCTTAGCGCTGATTACGAATTCGGCCGTAAAAATTGCGCATCAGGTTTTCGAGATAGCCTAATCTAAAAATGCGAAATTGGGCATTTCTTATACTTTTCTGTAAGGTTTAACTTTTAATTGGCATGTGATGAAAATTGCTACGATCGCTCAAAATAAAGCTTAAGACTTATAGTTTACATTTACGTAAAAAATACGAAAAAAAATCGAAACTAAGGAGTTTAAAGAAATTCAGTCATAAGATTGAAAACATAATTTTTCTCGTTTTTCCTTATACTAATATAGAATCTTTAGAGGTTCGGTAAAACCAATAAAATATCATAATTCACTTTTTTCACAAAAAATAATATGTAAAAGTTTCTTCAATCACTAATAATAAAAGTGGAATCAAATTTTTAATTTTTGATCTGTCATATATATATTGGATCTGCTATATTGAATTTTAAAAATCAGCTCTAAAATATCTACAAGAAAACACTTATGGAATCTCTAAATCTTTCTGTGTGTCGACCAGTGTTATTTAATGAAGTTGTCAATTTTTTTATAAGAACTTGATTAAGAATCCATTTATGAGTTATTTAACAATTGATTAATTACGTACAAGGATTATTAATAATAAAAATGAAATTAATGAGAAAAATTACGTTTCTTTTTTTCTATCAAATATTATTTAAAAAAGTTATTATTAAATTATTTTAATATAGAGATGGTAACACAAATTTTGTCTATATATATAAAATACCTTAGCGAAAAAAAATTTTTACATTGTTAATAATAACATATAATTTAGCACTCGATATAACAACGGATTATTTATTAGATAAAATATCTAATTTTTCAAATAAAAGCACTCTTGTTACACATACACAATTATCATTTATTATCACAATTTCTACCATCAATCAGGAAACTCTTGTACGTTTTTAAGATTTTAAATTTAACTACATACCTGTAATACGAGGTAATGTGAAATTATTGCATTTGGTAATAAAGCCAGCTATGTGAGCACCCAAGGAAAATCCAATAGGATAGATATTTTTTACGTTAAGTCCATTATCCACTAGCCGTCGTATACTTTGAGCTAACAAAATGCCTATTTTTTGAGCGTTTTTGAAGACAGTCACGTAATTGATGTTATATGAATATTTGGACCAATCGACTAATACAACATTATCCGTTCTTCCATAACAAAGTGCTATTAATGGAAATAATTATTAAAATTTTTATCGTTTTGCTTTGATATTTATTACAATAATTAAATTTCTTAATAATTTAATAATAATATAATAGAATATTATATAAAAATCCGATACCTTGCATTAGCTGAATAATTGGACTGTTTGCAGTAGTTTGCAAATATCCAAATATGAAAAAAATTACTGGTTTAGTCTTATCCAAAACACCTAACAACTTCAGTGGCTCTGTGATGGGAAAGTCAATTGTTGCAGGAGTTTCGTTATTGCTGAAAAAGTACATTAGATTAGTAATTATTAGTAATTATTATTTCAAGATAATCGGAAGCAGATACGAACCACTTGTAATAGACGAGATTGACGCCAGTCCCAAAGTTTGAATCCAAAGATTGGTTACCTACAAAGAATTACATATGCATTAATTTTCATATTTTTGATGTTTGTGAATATATGCCAAAAGATATTGCAGAAGAAAATGATTATCTTTACAACAAGTTTTATTTTCTCGACCATACGCTATCTTAATCACGAGGTATAACACAAAACAATAGCATATAGCCGATCTTAACATTTTGAACGAAAAAAATATCTGTGAATTGCAAAAGTTACACTTATATTTTTAACAAATGAAGTGAATTTGAAAGGTACTGTCTTTTATATTATGCATCTTTATCATTTTGCTTTATTATCGATCGATGACGGTAATTAAAAATGGTAATTATATAAATTACAAAAGTTAAATAATTATGTAAATATCCTATGCGTATGTCTTATCATACAAAAATAATATTTTACAAATATTTAAAATATATTTTATCATTATATAATATACAGGATGTCCCAAAATATTTATTTTAGAAAATTCTAGAAGTTTTGGAAGTGGATCGACGATTCGGAAATGTTTCGCTATAAAGACGCCGGGTTCTTAAGGCATTGCTATAGCACGTCCGTATATAAAATGATTATTAGCCCGTTCTTCAAAATTAAACGTTGCCATTTTATAAAAACAATCAAATTTGTAACATTGAAAACATAATAAATTTAAATAAAGAGAAAAAACCATCACTGTAAACTTATGTTGAATAGTGATGTGGTTACGCAGTAATCACATTATTTAATCATCGACGAAAACAAACTAAAATAACTTGATCATATCATAAAATAACATAAATACTTTCTTCTGGTTCTTTATTTTTGCTTTTATTTTTTGTCATATATCGGTTGTAGATTGAGTGAATAGTACTCTGCGTGCGAACTACATAGGCAATTTGCGTAAAACTTGTCCGTAAGATGAGGATACAGGTGTCTTTATTCTTAGATAGATTATCTCAAAAACCATTTGTCGTAAGAAAATCAAAGAGACAAAAATATTTTTTTATTTTTCGTTATAAAATGTGAACGTGTTTCAAATTTATTGCATTTACACATAAATGTTTGTCACATTGAAATATAGTCCCTCCTCTCCCCCTTCCTCTTTGAAACTCTCTTCGAAATTTTATTCGACAATTTTTTACAACAAAAATGAATAAAACCCACAAGGATATGTATATGTATAATTTTCGTAAAATTCGATGCCCAACTTTAAACGATATACCAGAAAATTCAAATTTTCTCGGAAAATTTAGAGGGGAGAGAATGTAACTCAAAGACGGTACGCATCCGGATATATATTTATAAGACAATTTTACCTCCTTTTGATCTATAGAATATGCCTTTTTTTTACTATTACTTTTAAAACACCCAGCACACTATGTTTACGCAAGACATGGCACAACTATAAATTGGAACAATATTGCGTTTCAAAATGCGCTACATTATATTTTATCTACAAAATGTAAAAACATGCTGCTGTTGTGAAAACTTAAAGTGAGATACTATTATCTATATCATTATATATATTATTAATATTTCTGTTTATCTCTTATGGATCTCGTAGATATATACTTTATTATATACACGAGTATTATCAATTTTAATTTTCTCTTAATAAAATTTCATAATCAAATTTCTTATCAAATTTTGTTTATCAAACTTAAAAAATATATTAATTTTTTAGAATAACAAATAAATTTAATTTTTTAAAATAATAACCAATTAAAATTTTTTTAAATTTTTGTTAAAATTATATACAGATATTTTTAGTGCCTTTCGCATATGCACTTTAAAATCAATAATTATTTTTTTTTACTATGTTTTCTCAAAAAAGTTGTTAATAAAACTAGAAAAACCAGAATAATCTTCACAAATACGCCTTTTATATACATATTAAAAAATTTATTTTGCATTAGAAAGATGACACAAAACTTTATATTGCTATTATAAAATAAATTTATATGTACTTATAAACATATATGATTCTGCGAATATATTTTTACTAATCCATTCTGAAAAATAGAAACTGCTGCCTCGTGTAGGTAAATAAATTATTATATTTATTCTAATCAATAAAAGTGTCGAGAATATAAATAATCTCTTTATTCTGTCTATGTATACGCTACATATCATCGATATCCGATATTCGAATTTATTTTGAAAACAAAATGAATTTGGATAATTTATATTTTTTCTTTTACAATAAGAATGACTTTAAGTTGAAAAATATAAAATTTTAGATCGAGAAAATGTCGCGCATTTGCGAGATTACAATTCTTTTTCAATTTTGAGAAGATTGGTTTATGTTTTTTTAAAGAAAATTTTATAAGAAGTTAATATTTATTCACACAGCACGTTTCCAATTTACGATAACATTGAAATATAATTAAACTTATATTTAAATTAAATTAAATTATATAATAATTAAATATAATTTCTTAATACATTTGTTATATTATATATTCTGTGTTCTTTTTATTTAGCTTTGTAAGATTTACGGTCTATAGTAAGCGCGAAACTTTTAGGTTCCCATTTACATATCGTAATATGTATCCCAGTACTTGATTAATTTCATGTTGCGTAATATTCGTGCAATTTCTATATCATGTCATATTGAACAGCAAGAACTTACGAACATTTTGTTTTGACTTAGGATACGAAATTCTCTTTGATTACTACATAAATAAAGAAATAAATTTGTTTGATGATATATAAAGAAAAGAGAGAAAGAGAGAAAGGAAAGACAAAGAACGAGATGGAGAGAAGCTAAATTCTTTCTAATCTACAATTAAGATTTTTTCCAGAAGTTTTATCATGATTGATAGAATATCGTCGGAAAACTTCAAAACTCTTCTCGTCTCATGCTTCAAATTCTACTCTTACACATATACACTAGCGGATCCTGACGTCGATAATGGGGGGGGGGGGTTTGCAAAATTATTTTATTTAATATTTTTGGTTTTATGATTAGCTTTTATTCCAGGATCAACGACGTCGATAGCTTTTTAATGTTTGTTTTTCTTTATTTATATTTTTTAAATAAATTCAGCAAAACTGTTTCTTTTAATTTGCAAGGAGGGGGGGTTACCCCTCCACCCCAGGATCCGCCACTATATATATATATATATATATATATATATTATATAGATATAAAGAATTTCTCGCCTAATTATTTTCATGCAACGAAATTATCTCATCATTTCGTCCTATGTCTGACTTAATCTATACTTAACTTCTTGAATGCGTAATGAGTATAATTTACAATGTATCATATACATATATATTGTATATATTATATAGATATAAAGAATTTCATCTAATTATTTTCGTGCAATGAAATTATCTCATGATTTCGTCGTATGTCTGACTTAATCTATACTTAGTTCCTTGAATGCGTAATGAGTATAATTTATAGTTCTTATACTTTTATATATATATATATATATAATATATATATATATATATATATATATATAAAATATATATATAAAAGTATAAGATACACTGTAAATTATACTCATTACGCATTCAAGGAGTTAAGTTTAGATTAAGTCAGACATAGGATGAAATAATGAGATAATTTCATGCACGAAAATAATTAGGCGAAATTCTTTATATATATATATATATATATATATATATATTGTATATATATATAATATATACACTATGTATGTATAATATACACTGTAAATTATATTCATTACGCATTCAAGGAGTTAAGTTTAGATTAAGTCAGACATAGGACGAAATGATGATAATTTCGTTGCACGAAAATAATTAGACGAAATTCTTTATATCTATAATCTATATAATATATACAATGTATGTATAAGGTACACTGTAAATTATACTCATTACGCATTCAAGGAATTAAGTATAGATTAAGTCAGACATAGGACGAAATGATGATAATTTCATTGCACGAAAATAATTAGGCGAAATTCTTTATATCTATAATCTATATAATATATACAATGTATGTATAAGGTACACTGTAAATTATACTCATTACGCATTCAAGGAATTAAGTATAGATTAAGTCAGACATAGAACGAAATGATGAGATAATTTTGTTGTACGAAAATAATTAGGCGAAATTCTTTGTATCTATATAATATATATTATATAGATATAATATATATTATATATAAAGAATTTCATCTAATTATTTTCGTGCAATGAAATTATCTCATCATTTCGTCCTATGTCTGACTTAATCTATACTTAACTCCTTGAATGCGTAATGAGTATAATTTACAGTGTATCTTATACTTATATGTATATATGCACTAGCGGATCCTGACGTCGATAGCTCTTTAATGTTTGTTTTTCTTTATTTATATTTTTTAAACAAATTCAGCAAAACTGTTTCTTTTAATTTGTAAGGGGAGGGGGGTTTAACCCCCCCCCCCCCCGATCCGCCAGTGCACATATATAATATATAAATTCTATGCAGCAGGAATGTGTACGAGTGGGCGATAGTAATTTTCTGCTAATAGTATATAGGAGCAAATATATCTTTTATCTGACTTCTACTAAATATGGCAAAAGATGGATCAGTCTTGTGAGACAAATAAAATAGATTAAATACGGCATTAGAATATAAATTAATTGATTTAATGTCTGGATAATCTGCCCAATATAAATTTGTAAAACAGAATATATAAGTATCTTTCCGAAAGTCACGGTTGTTATTATAATACGTTAGCGAACGGTAAATTTAGAGATAGGTACGTAAAAAAGAAATATGAACACGTGTAACTCGATCGGCTGATTTATCACGACTTTGCGACGGTTCGATATCGAATCGTTGTCGCGAAAACGAAATCGACCGATCGTGCAATCGATTGCGTGCATGGCAGTCAGAATACGCATACCTAAATTAATATAAAAATACATAATTGACTACAATTAATAATTTAAATTTTTGCTAAAATCTGGTTGTCTTACAAAAAATGATAATGTCAATAAATTACGCTAAAATATTATGCATCTTTCTGAATTATATATTTATATCTGGTTTGTCATTTTTATCAGAGAATACACATTCTTATAGTATTATTAGAGATGTTTATAGATGTATTCGATTTATGGTATGTTTATAACTCCTGTAGTGAAATAAAAGTGTCCGTGTCTACAAAAACATATTATAAATTAGTATTTGTTACATAAAAAGTTTTCTTTTATAAGTTATGCATATATATATATATATATATATATATATATATATATATAGTGTATAGGTACACACACGCGCGCACACACACACACACACACAGAATGTTTCAAGAGAAATGACAGCATTCTATGACATGATTGTACACATTATTTTAAGCAAAAAAGTTTATATAAACATGTGTCCTATTCTGGACGGTTACAAAGATACAGTGTGTTCAGTTTTAAGAACAAATACATTTTTATTAACTTAAAGAACCAAATTCTATTAAACAATGAATTAAATTTTAAGCTTACAATAAATTTGAATAATTAATAGTAACTAATAAATAATAATTTGAATTAATTAATAATAATTTTAGAATGAGTAAATTAGGCATTTTAATTACCAGAAATAAAAAATTTCAAATTAACACATGACATATGAAATGTGACCTAATGTTTACATTCGTAACCATATGGTAACAGAAAATGACGAAAATTTAATGTAATTGTTTTATAACATTTGATTCGACTGAATTAATAAATTATTGATTTTTAAGATTGAACACGTTGTATTTTTATAACCGTCCAGAATGGGACACATGTTTATAGAAACTTTTTTGCTTAAAATGGTGTGTACAATCATGCCCTAGTATGCTGACCATTTCTTTTGAAACATCTTGTATATGTGTGTGTGTGTTTGATTGTTTATATAAAATAATTAAATACAATAAAATTTCAATTATCTTACATATTATATGTTGCATTATATCCAATGCCAGTCTGCAAATTGTCTGCGCATTCAGCATTTGCATAATCATAAAACGAAAGGCACCGTGTTGCAACAAATTCTTCCGGTTGAAGTTTCGATAGTGCATATATTTCACCTGCTTTTAAGTGACTGCAAAAATCTAGTAGTAACAAAAAAAATAATTAGAGCAAAACACTGGAAACTGAAGTCTTTGTAACATTGTATCGAGATGAATCGATGCTGTAATTTCGAATAATTCTCCGCATAATAATTTTCCGAACATTCCAAGAAGTAATCATTGGTGAATTACTTTCTTTACATTTTCATAAAATTCTTTAAATAACAAAAAAATTCTGAGATATGGAGATGTTATTAATATTAAAATAAAGTATTCAAAGGTGATTTGTATTTGCGGAAATTAATTTTCATTGTCAAGAGTTTTATGACATACTTAATAGCTTCGATTATTACCGTCCGGAGGAGCATCAAATTTGCAACCGGGTTGAGGACGAGCGCCTGTGTTCGCGAAATACTCTACTGATCCTACAGGAATAAAGGTGCCATATCCGCCCATGTCCGCATGAATAACATCTATCCATAGCGCATCTGAGGGCTCGAGATAGCATCCAGGAAGATAAAGCAGAGGATTTGCGGGGTCCAATCCTATGAACAATAATTTTTCACTGAGAAGGTTTTTGCATACAATGTTAAATTGCAGATTGTTTAATGAATTTGTCATTTTTTTGTTAATATAAGAACCTAATCAAGTATCTATTTACGAGTTATTTAATAATTGAGAGATAGATTACTTGTGCATACAAAGATTATATTAATAATAAAAATGAAATTAAAGAAATTATCTCTCTATCAAATATTAAAAAGGAATATTATCGAATTATTTTAATATGAAGATGTTAACACAAATTTAGTCTATATATATAATATTTTGATAAAACAATTTTTTATATTGTTAATAATAATATCTATATGATTAGCACTCGATATATAATAACAAAACGGATTATTAGCAAAAATGTCTAATTTTTCAGATAAAAGCTCTTGTTGCACAAATTTACACAATTATCATTTATTATCGCAATTTCTATCGTCAATCAGGAAACTCTCGTACGTTTTTAAGATTCTACGTTTAATTACATACCTGTAATACGAGATACCACGAAGTCATTGCATTTGCTAACATAGCCAGCTATGTGAGCACCCAAGGAAAAGCCAACAGGGTAGATTTTCGATAGGTTAAGACCGCCTTCCACAAGCAATTTTATACTCTGAGCGAACAAACGGCCTATTTTTTGAGCATTTTCGGCGGTAGTCTGGTAATCGCTGCCATATGAATATTTGGTCCAATCGACTAATACAACATTATCCGTTCTTCCATGACAAAGCGCTGATAATGGAAATAATTATCATTTTACTTTGATATTTACTATAATAATCAACTTTATTAATAATTATCTAATTATATGTTATACAAAAACGCGATACCTTTTATCACGGACTGAACACTTGAATCGTTTGCAACTTGATTATATCCAAATATGTAAAAAAGTACTCGTTTATCTTCCAAAACATTCAATAATTCCTGTGGCTTTGTGATGGGATAGCTAATCGTTGCAGAACTTTCGTTATTGCTGAAAAAAAGCACATGTAATGAGATTAGTAATTATTAGTAATTATTATTTTAAGATAATCGGCCGCAGATACGAACCACTTGTAATAAACAAGATTGATGCCAGTCGAAAAGGTTGAATCCGGTAGATCACCTACAAAAAATTATATGCAATAATTTTCACATTTTTGACATTTGTGAATATATAGTGCCAAAAGATATTGTAAAAGAAAACGGATTATCTTTACATGAACAAGTTCTTTGACTATATGCTATCTTAATCACGAGGTATGACACAAAACAATAGTATATAGCCGATCTTAACATTTTGAAGGAAAAAAAATATCCGTGAGTTGCGAAAGCTACACTTATATTTTTAATACTAATTTTAAGAAATAAAATTTGGAAGTTACAGTCTTTTATATTTAGCATCTTTATCATTATTATTATCGATCGATAGCGGAATAGTCATTATGCACATTAATCACGTAAAGTAATTATGTAAATATGTAAATGTCCTATGCATGTGTCTTAATTATTATACAGGAACAACATATTTTATCTTAATAATATATATTATCTTCACGTAAGTCATGGCACAAATAAATATCATTATAAATTGGAACAACATGCGTGCATTTTGAAATGCGATAAATTACATTTCTTCTGTAAAATATACAAGAAAATGTAAAAATATATTGCTGTTGTGAAAACTTAGTTAAGCAAGATACTATTGTCTTTTGATATTTTCTGCTAATCTCTCTCTCTCTCTTATGAGATATCTCGTAGATATATTCTTTATTACATTATACAAATATTATCAATTTAAATTTTCTCTTAATCAAATTTCATAATCAGATTTCTTATCAAATTTAAAAAATATGTTAATTTTTAAAAATAATAAATAAATCTAATTTTTAAAAAATAATAATAAATTAAAATTTTTTTATCGTAAACATTTTATACGGATATTTTTAGTGCCTTTCGCAATACACACTTTAACATAGTTAATTATTATTTTTACTTTTCTTTCTTAAAGAAGTTATTAATGAAACTAGAAAGACCAGAATAATCTTCACATGCGCGCTTCTTGTATACATTTAGAAATAATTTACATCAGAAGGGGATGACACAAAACTTTATATTACTTTATATTAGAAAATGAATTTATCAAATCTATATGTAGTTAAAAACACATAATATATGATTCTGCGAATATATTTTTACCAATCCATTCTGAAAAATAAAAACTGTTATCTCGCGTACGCAAATAAATTATATTTTCTCATTAATAAAAGTTTCGAAAATATAAATCATCTTTTAACTTATCTATGTACACTATATATATCATTCGATATACGATATTCGAATTTATTTTAAAAACAAATTGAATATTTATCTTTTGTGACAATAAGAATGACTTTAAGTTGAAGAATACAAAATTTTAGATCGAGAATATGTCGTACGTACTTGAGATTACAATTATTTAAAAAAATTTTTTAAATTTGTTGAGAAGATTAGAGTCTATATTTAAAAGAAAAAGTATTATAAGAAATTAGTATTTATTCACATTTCCAGTTTACGTAGCAATAAACTATCGAAATACAATTAAACTTATATTTAAATTAAATTAAATTAAAATTATATAATAATTAAATATAATTCCTTAATACATTTATTATATTACATTATATATTCTGTTCTTTTTGTTTAGTTCTGTAATATTTATAGTCCATGTAAGCGCGAAACTTTTAGTTCCAGTTTACATACTGTAATATGTATTCCAGAACTGGAGTAATTTCATGTCGCGTGACTCTCAAAAGTTCTCATGTAATTGCATATCATGTCATATCGAAAAGCAAGAACTTATGTATAACTTTTGTCCGACACGTGCTATATATATATATACGAAATAAGCTCTTTGATTACTACAAATAAGGAGAGAAACTTTTTTGACGATATATAAAAGAGAGAGAAGGGAAAGACAAAGGAGATGGTGAGAAGCTAAACTCTTTCTAATCTAATTAAGATTTCTTCTAGAAGTTATCATGATTGATAGAAATTTAGTTTTGTTGGAAAACTTTGAAACTTGTCTCGTGCTTCAAAATCTACTCTTAAACATATATATGTAAAATTTGTGCAGCGGAATTTGTATGAATGGGCGATAGCAATTTTCTGCTAATAGTAATAATAGTAAACCGTTTAATTTTCAGATGCTGACTAGTTTGACTTATTTCGAGTAATAAAGAATATTTTGCATTTCTTGACAAAGTTGTAGCATAATGTAACATAATGGTAAATTTTACGTGTTGCTATCATTAATATAAAAAAAGGGGGAGAAAACGAAATGACTAAAAATAGTTGAAAATAAATTGCATGATAAAATGAACATGCAATTAAGTTATGTAGTGCTCAAAAGGCAACGAGTCCAGTTATACAGAAAAATAAAATTCCGTATTGCCTTTGGTTTTATTTAAGATTTTTGTTTTATAAATTTTTTCTTTATAAATAAAAGTCTTGTTCTACATTGCTCTTACATTAATCTTTTATTCTAATTTTTATACAATATTCTATTAATATATAAAATACGCGACACATGCGTATTTTAATGATTTATATAATAAATGCAAAAATAATATAATCTTATATTCTTCCAAAAGTACTTTTTATACAATTATATTGCCGGTGTGCTGTATAACTTAATTGGACCAATAAAAAATATAAACACAAATGTATAACATATGTACTGAAATATATGTATATACAAAAAATGGTATTATTGAAATTATTTTTTCTTTCAAAGATTCGTCTTTATGTAAAATTTCTTTTTGTGAACCTTGTTTACAGATTGTTTTTATAAAAAAATGTATATATATATATATATATAAGAAATTATAGCATGAAAACAAATACAAAACTGTAGCTGAGTTATTGTATTAAGTAATAAATCATTAGTAATTAACGCACAAATATAATTTTGCTAATATAATTTTAGATTGTAAATATAATACGTGATTAACATGTGCAAGTACATCATACAAATATACTAGCAAAATCGTCTATAATATGATGTAGATAATTTAAAAAAGATGTAAATGATGATGTAAATCCACATAGAAAATATGAATTTAAAAAAAAATAATAATATGAAGTTAAAACTGTTTATTTTTGATGAATTTTAATAGTTTTATTCAAAATTTAAATTTAACAATCTGCAGTAAAGTAAATTTATATTTGCTTATGCTATTTAATTTAGATGGCCATACATATTTATTTACAAATATACATTTTTTTGCATTTATACTAATATGCGATATTTATTTTTTGTTAATTATCTGTAAAAGTAGTCAGACAATTTGTTTCATCTGTAGATTAAATAAAAGAGGGAAATGTTTACAAAAAGATAACATGAAATTTTTTAACATTTTCCTCTCTAATATTCTTCTTCAACGTCAATCAAAATAAAAACATAGATCACTTGACCTACGTATTTCAGTATTATAATATTAATAAGAATTGCGTTTCAAAATGAAGATGATAATCCTTATGCGAATCTAGAGATTTATGTGAGATATCTCGATAATGAGATATCTTCTTCATAAATAACCTTATGTTTAATAAATAACCTTACGAAAACATGTCACATAAACTCTTCTCGAAGCACAGCGAATTATTATAGAAAACTTGATTTTATATCATGTGATTTTATATATGTGAGGAATTATTTATATGAACTTATGATCAGAAATTATAGTCGGAAGAATGATACGCTTTAAATAATTATGTTGCTAAAACAAAACGATTCACTATAGCGAGGAAACCAATGTATTCTGTGTCCGTTGGCGTGAAATCGTTGACGAACAGGCTAGGCAGGTTGGGTTCAATATAGAATTGGCAGTCAAAGAGGAACATGTAACGGTCACTTGGAAGTAACTGCAAAATATAAAGTTGACGACAAATGAATATTTCGTGTATCAATTTTAAAAATGAGGAAAAATATCATTCATGTTACAATGTCAAGTTAATAACAATGAAATTTTTAAATCTAATATGTTAATTTTTCAACACATAACATATATACATGTAACGCGTATAACTGCGAATTAATTGTAGGAGAAAGAAACAAAAATATAACAAAAAACTTGTAACTTAATTACAATCGATTTAAAGATTTAGGATTAAAAATTTATATTTAAGAAATATTTAATGTTTGCTTGTGCATTTAACAAGTAACTTACTATTCCATCAAGTTCTTTAAATTCGATAGGATCGTTGACTATTGGGCCAATAGTTTTTATACCATTATAGATGTTTAAATCGCGCATTATCTGGAAAGTAATCGTACTTGTATAACATTTACGTATCACTTTTCCCCCACTTATAAAAAATATTCCACCTAAACCTGAAATGTTAAATATGAAAGATTTATAGACACGTCATTTGTAAATCAATTTCATCGCTCTTTATTTTCTATTTATTTTGTTAATCAAACTATATACTCTCATATAAGCAGTTTTTACCGATTCTATACCAAGAGCGCTTATGCAGAATCATTTGTATTAATTGTATGATGTTGTACTTGGTTTTGCGTCCTTTCGCACGTATTTTGAGCATCATTCTCGGTCTGTCGTTATGGACTAAGTAGTTTCTTCCGTGATCAAATAGAACGTGGCTTCTGGTATTTGTACGTCGGTATCGTATATACATCTCCACGCGTGATTGTGGACTATATATTTCACCAACATGTATGTTGGACATTTCTGTTAAAATGTAAAACTATTGTACTTTGAATGCACAAAGTAAAGAATGTGTGTTATTATGTTTCTCACCATCGATTTCAAAAATATATGGCTCTCTGGTTAGTGTGGCACGGGCAACCACTTCAATTTCGAATTCGTCGAAGTATTCGTGTAATTCGTATAGAACTACGTCAATATATAATGACAAATGTAAAATATATATATATATATATATATATTTAAATTAAGTAATGAATTTTATATACGTACCATTTCTGATGTCTTCGAGGGTAACTGTAGAGTGTATACTTTTGTATTCGTTTATATCAATAACGTTTTTGAGAAATGATGCGATTATAGGCTCACATTCAGGAGGAATAATTCTCATAATGCTCGAATGTATCGCAACTATATAAATGTTATAATTTATTAGATTGCTAAAAAAACGCAAGCATTGTTAAATCAGTAAATTATATGCAGTGCATAACGTGTTACAGAGCATTTCAACTATATTTAAAGAAGATATAATACAGTAATAATATAAATATTAAAGATAAAATAATATTATATTTAATAATGTATTATAATATATATGTATATATATATTTTTTTAAGAACACGATTGTAATTGATTTGAAAGCAAATCTGATAATAAAAAAAATTTGCTTATTAGATTAGTTGGATCATTTGTTTTGAAATTTTGAAATTATTTTTGTTTTCAAGAAAATATATATTAAAAGAAATAAAATATATATTTCCAAATGAATCGTTCCTTTTTCCATTATTTTGTGTATGTGTGATATACATGTAAAATCGTTAAATAATTAATAAATTATCAAATATTTTATAATTGTATCGGACACGTATGATAATTGGAAAAAACACAAAACATATCTCTACATATAATATAAATGTAAATGTATTCACACTTTTATTTTATATATACGTATTTATAATGTAGTTCATACATACGTCGCAAAAATAGTTGCTTATAATTGTTCAATATTTAATTAGTATTATCGTTGAAGGTTTCTTCTTTCACAGTCTGCATGTATGGATAATCGTTCGGAGCGTTTCTCTGTTTTCTTTTAAATGTAACTGAAAGTGGAATTATAAACAAAATATGAGCACGATCAACAACACGATGACAATGGTAACAAATCAATATGAATTTGAGATTGTAAATATGTTTCGAATTCACCAACGAACTTTGATACAAATATTTATAAGATATTTCTAAATTAAAGAGACAATTTGAAAAAGAAATTAAATTTATAAAAATTTCTTTTGCTTTGAATTTTTTTGCTTTTAATCTAGAAATTTGAATGTTCCTGCGGAAAACGTTGCTTGTTATCGCGCGGTATTTAAGATCAATAGCAAAGTAACGCTTTATTAATATTTCTTGACAGAAATCAGCTGATTAATGAGTTAATTTGCTAATTAAATTTTAAAATAATATGTTAAAAATATTAAAATTGCAATATGTTCCAAATAATATGTTATAATATACCTTATTCGCGATTAATATTTTTTGACAGAAATCAGTTGATAACTATCAAAAATATTAATCGAGTTTAAAGTATTACAACATATTATTTAAAACTAATATTATTATTTTATTTAATTTTATTTTGAACAAACTGTCAAACTGCTAATCCTCGCGATGACAGCCTCTCGATGCTACGAATATAACACATAACGCGAATTTTGACAGCCAATAAGCATCGTGGAAAAGCGACAACAATAAACTTTGATATATGCAAGTATCGATTTTACATATCTTTTTTAGAAAAGGAAAGGATTCAGCCTTTTTGTCGCGCAATTACTCTGTCATGAGCATAAAATAATAAATACAAGTCAAAAACAATAAAAAATTATACGGACTTTGTATATCATAATTTTATTATGCGCAAAATAAGAATAGTAGTACGAGTCAACAATTACTTACTATATTCAACCTTTTCGTCGCGCAATTATTTAATCATTAACATAAAATCATAAATGCGAGTCAAAAACAATAAAAAATAACACGCACTTTATATATCACTAGACAACACAAGCGCGCGTTGCGCGCGCGCCATTTTATTTAAAGATTTAATTTAATTTAATTTAATTTAATTTTAAACAACTGTCAAAAATGTTAACCTTCGCTATTCTAATATATGTATGAATTTTATTTGTTACAGGTAGCATTGCGATACACAGTGCGATTCACGCGTCGTCTATTGTACGTATCGGTGAGTGAGAAATTGTTTATTTTATAACATTTTTATAGCGATAATGGAAGTGTATATAATAATTAATGTATATAATATGTTGAAAATATTAAAATAATAATATGTTATCATATTTTTTCCGCGATTAATATTTTTTGACAAAAATCAACTGATAATTGTCAAAAATATTAATCGAATTTAAAATAATATAACATCTCTTTCTAAAAAAGGTATGTTAATTGTAAGTCGATTCTCGCAAGTATTATTGTATCTTTTCCGCGATGCTGATTGACTGTTTCGATTCGCATTGTGCGTTATATTCGTAGTATCGAGAGGCTGTCATCGCGAGGATTAGTAGTTTAACAGTTTGTTCAAAATAAAATTAAATAAAATAATGTTTTAAATAATACGTTATAATACTTTAAACTCGATTAATATTTTTGATAGTTATCAGCTGATTTCTGTCAAAAAATATTAATCGCGGATAAGGTATATTTTAATATATTATTTAAAACTAATATTATTTTATTTAATTATATTTTGAACAATCTGTCAAACTGTTAACTCTCGCGATGACAGCCTCTCGATGCTACGAATATAACGCACAACGCGAATCTTGATAGCCAATGTGTATCGAGGAAAAGCGACAACAATAAACTTCGATATATGCGAGTATCGACTTATTTACATATCTTTTTTAGAAAAGGAAATAAAAAATAATATTAATTTTTTATAATTAGTATGCAATTTAAATTTGTTTTAAAAGCTACACACAGATAGTTTTAATGCCAGTGTATATGCAATTTAAAATCAATTTTTTATTGTTTTTTTCATATAAGTTATTTAAAAACTAGAAAAAAAACAATATAATTATCACGCAGAACGCGCCTCTTATTTTTACGTTTAAAAATAATTTGCAGCCGAAGTGACATATTTGTATGTTTTTACAAATAAATTCACTATATTCATATGTTATTATAAATACATATGGTTCTGCAAATATGTTTTACCGATTACCGAGCAACAGAAACTGCGGTTTCCAGACAAATGAATTATTTATTTATTCTCTTTTCGTATCAATTAAGATATCGAAAATATAAATCATCTCTTAATTTCACTTATGTACATATATCTTTTCGTGAAGTTGCTTTGTTTTAAAAACAGAGTAAATATCTATATGTCTTTTTATGACAATGAGAATTTCTTTAGGTAGGAAGAATATTTACAGAATTACATAATTTTAGAACGAGAAAATGTGATGGTCAAGAATATATATGATCGCAAACTTAAGATTACAATTTTTAAAATTTCTTAAAAAGAAGTTCTTCGTTAAAAAGATTGTGATCCATGTTTCACTAACAAATGTGTGTTATAAGAGACTTGTTTTTTAAGAGAATTTTCGGTATTTTCGTTTATAATTTTCCTTCATAAAAATTTTCAAAATATAAATAAATTTATTTTTAAATTGTATTAAATTATATCATGTAATAATTATAAATATAATTTCTTAATACATTAATTATATCACATTTGTTCTTTTTTATTTTATTTAATCTATAATATTTATACGATTCATAGCAAGTACAAAAGTTTGAGGATCCTATTATATACAATAATATGTATCCAAAATCTGGAATAATTTCATGTTACGCTTATAATTTTCATGCAATTTCATATGATATCATATCGAAAAGTAAGATCTCACATAAGTTTTGTTTCGACACGTTACAAAATAATCTTTTTGATTACTACTTAAATTAGAAGAAATTCTTTCCACGAATTATAAGGAATGAGAGAGAGATGAATGGAGAAAACAAAATGAGCGAAGCAAAACACTTTTAAGATTTTTTCCAGAAGATATCATGATTGATAGAAATTTAGTTGTTCGTTGGAATACTGCGAAATGTTCTCGTCTCGTATTTCTAGTTCTACTATTACATACATGATATGTAAACTCTGTGTAGTGGAATTTGTATGAATAGGGTGAGAGAAATTTTCTGCTAAAAATAATAATAGTAATAATACATGTTCAATTTCCATTGAATAGTTTACCTTCTTCCGAGCAAGGATATTTTATATTTCTTCGTTATAGGAACATAATAACGAGCGATAATTTCTTCCGTGTTAGTACTATTAATATAAAAAAATAAAAGAACTGAAAATTGCATTATAAAATGAACGTGTTACCAATTAAATCGTTATGCAGCGGTAAAAGGACAGCGCTTTGTTATATAGAGAAATAAACGTACTGCCCGTACTGCCTTTGTTATATTAAAGTTTTATATAAATTGTATCTTTATAAATAAAAGTCTTTTTCTACATATCTGTTACATTAATCATTTTTATTATATTATTAATTTTTACAACAATATTCTATTAATATAAAGTACGCGACATGCATTTTAACGCATTTTATATAATAAGTGCAAGAAAAATATAATCTTAATATTTTTCCAAAACTTTTTATATAATCATTTTGACAGTATGCTTTGTAACCAGTACTAAGTTATGGGCCTTTTAACGAGCAAAAAAAAAACATGTTGATATGCAAAGAACATTCTTTTTTTTTTCAAGGTAGAATTATAACTTAGAAGGCGGGACGCTTCGAACATTTATTTATGTTCTTTTCTTCAGTCGCTAATTTGATTACTAAAAATATAATTAAGGCCCATAACTTAATACTTAATACTGGTTATTATATTATAAAAATGAAAGTATAGATGTATGACATATGTACTGAAATATATACAAAAAGTAGTATTATTAAAACTATTTTTTCTTTAAAAAAAAGTTCGTCTTTATGTAAATTATTTAATTTTTGTAAATCTTTTTTATAGATTATCTAATGAAAAAGTTAGATTTTCTTTAAAAATGCTAAATTTTTTAAAAGTTTCTAATATATATATATATATATATATTATATATATATATATATATATATATATTAGAAACTTTTAAAAAATTTAGCATTTTTAAAGAAAATCTAACTTTTTATATACGTTATATATATGTTATGCATATATATATATTATATAAATAATGTATTACATAGTATTATATACAAGGTGTCATATTTTAATTATTCCAGGTAATTATGATTTAGAGGGACATGGTTGTACATTGCAAATTGCGAATTTTTTCCTCAAGAAAATGTTTCTCTTACATTAATTGATTTATCTCATTATTCTATGCAGAAAATTATTAATGGAAAATTATCAAAAATTAGTACCTTACGAAATATATCATATTTTATTGTCAAAATATATTAGAAGCATAAAATATCTTGTAAATCATTCACTTTTTAATTATTCTATTTTAACAATTTTTGCCGTCAATATTACAAAAAATCGATTTATGTAAGAATTATGATACCGTCTAAAAAAATAATGATTATCACGAAATTTGAACAAGTCTCCATCTGTAATAAAACTGCGCTTACAACAATGTGTCCTTCTGAAAATCTTACAACTTTAGTCTGAAACGTTTTTCTGTGATTTCTATATTTTTGACATATTTATCTAAAACACTTAAAATGGGACACCCTGTATATACATATATATATACATATATGTAACAATATATACAATATTTTTATAATATATAACCTGTATATAGTACGTAAATATTATAGACAAAAAATTTATGCAAAATGTGTTAATGTATAAATGTATGATAAATACATATATAATTATATAATATACAAATGTATGAAGCACTGTATAGGTAAAAATATGTTTGTGTATTTCATAAACTTTTTGCAAATTGTATATAAAAATATTGAAGCTAATGTTGTACTATTATTGGTATAAAGTATAATTTTATTGATATTCAATTAATAATATTATATCTGTTAATTATATATCTTTTTGTCGAAGTTATTATTTTATTTTTATATTTGATCTTTATGGACGTCCTATATCTTATATTTACAAATTAGCAAAATTGTTTTTAATGTGATGTACATAATTAAAAAAAGATGTAGATGACGTTAATCCACGTAGAAAATTTTAATTTCTTTTAAAAATAAAAATATCAATTTAAAATTGTTTTTCTTTTTGACGAATATTAATAATTTCATGAAATTTAAATTTAACAATTTGCAGTAAATATAGTTTATATTTATTTTGTGCTATCTAATTCAGATGGTCATAAATATTTATCAACAAATATACATGTTTGTGCATTTATATTAATATACGATTTATATTATTTTTTGTCAATTGTCAGTAAAAATAGTCAGACAATTTGTATCGCCTGTAGAAAAAGTAAGAGAAAAAGTTTATAAAAAGATCGATCTTTTTAACATTTTCCTCTCGCTGATCTTTTTCTTCATCGTCCATCAAAACAGAAACATAGATCGTTTGATCTACGTATTTCAGTCAGTATTAAAAGTTTCAAAATTGCTGTTTAAAATGAAGAATATAATCCTTATGCGAAACTAGATATTTATGAGATATCTCGGAGATGACACATCTTCGTCGTAAATACATTACGAAAATCACATCTCACATATTCTTTTCACGAAACACGGCGTACTATTATAGAAAACTTGATTTTATATCATGCGAGAAAATATTTATATAAATTTATGATCAGAAATTATGGTAAAAATATGATAGTTTTAGTAATTATCCTATTGAATAACACTGTATTTCTGTCACTATATTAAGGAAAGCAATGTATTCTGTCTTATTTGGCGTATTATCGTTGACGAACATACCACGTACACCTTCGCAGTCAGTCAGAGGCATGTCACGGTCCCTTGGAAGAAATAACTGCAAAATATAAAGTTGATGACATATGAATATTTCGATATATCGGCTCTGAAAATGAAATATCGATGCTACCATTTATATTACAATGTTCGATTTAATAAGCATAAAATATTTTTAAATCAAATATCTTAATTTACTTAACACAACAAAGATATATAACATAAACGCGTATAAGCGCGAATTAATCGTAAGAAATAGCAAATAAATGTAAAAATATAATAAAAAAATTTGTAATGATTGTAATATAATTACAATCCATATGAAGATTTAAAAATTAATATTTAAGAAACTAATACTCGCTTATGCACTTAATAAGTAACTAACTTGTTCACTATATTGTTCTAGTATGGGCGGATCATTGATTAGTGCACCAATAGTCTTTATATTTGGAATGTCGTTTATAAATTTGCGTCTTAACACATTTCTTCCATGATCTTTATGGATTACTTCTCCATTTCTTATCACGAGCGCGGCAGCTAAACCTAAAGTGTTCAGTATGAATGATTTATAGACATGTCCATTATGAATAAATTTCACCGTTTTTATTTTATATTTATTTTGTTAATCAAACTATAATCTAATATAAGCAGTTTTTTACCGATTTTACACCAAGAGCGTTGATGCAGAATGTTCTGTATTAATGTTATGATGCTGTAATTGGTTTTGCGCCCTTTAGCGCGCATTTTAAGCACCATTCCCTGTTTCGAGTTAATGAATAGGTAGTTATATCCATACCGAAGTCTAATTATTTCACTAATTGTAATTACCTGCGCGGGTTTCGGTGGATATATTTCTTTAATAACTGTGGTGGGCGACAATGCTGTTAAAATATAAAATTATTGTACATCGAATATGCAAAAGATAAAGAATGCTAGTTATTATGTTTCTCACAATTGAATGTAAATCTGTATGACTCGTTGGTTAGATCGGGACATGCGACCATTTCAATTTCGAATTCGTCAAAGTACTCGTGCAATTCGTACAGAACTATGTCAATATATAATGAGACAGATATAAAGTATATACATATGTAAATTAAGTAATTTATTTTATATACGTACCATCTTTGATTTCTTCGAGAGTAGATGAATGAAATGATGGTATGTATTCATATTGAAACTCATCGTCTTGTCTAGATCCTATGATTATCGGGTAAATATCAGCGGGAAAAATTCTCATAATGCTTGATTTGAATTAAACGCGATTTCAATGTGATTTTATGAATGTTGTGATTTATTAGATTGCTATAGAAACGCAAGAATTGTTAAGTCAGTAAATTATATACAGTGCATAACATGTGTGTTTGTATGAGTGTGTGTGTTTTGCATAGAATATCTCGATTATTTTTAAAGAGGATATAATATTGTGTGATAATATAAATATTAAAGATAATGTAATATTATACTTAATAATGTATTATAACATACATTTTAAAAATACAATTGTAATTGATTTAAAAAAAAGCAAATCTTATAAAAAATATGCTTATTTGATTAGTTGGATTATTTGTTTTGAAATTTTAAGATTTTTGTTTAAAAAAATTATTTACATATTAGAAGAAATATATATGTTTCCACATTAATCGTTACTTTTTCCATTATTTTGTGTGATATACGTGTCAAAGTCATTAAATAATTAATAATTTATCAAATATTCTATAATTATATATTGAGCACGTATGCTAATTAAAAAAGAAAAGAACGACGCAAAACATGCCTCTATATATAATATAAATGTAAATGTATACGCACACATTTTATATATAAGAATATAATATAGCTTATACATACGTTGCGAAAATTTTTGCTAATAATTGTTCGATATTTAATTAGTATTATTGTTGAAGGTTTCTTTTTTCACAGTCTGCACATATGAATAATCGCACGGAGCGTTTCTGCGTGAACTGTTCTTTTAAATGTAACCGAAAGCAGTATTATAAACAAAATATGACAACAGTAGACAGGACAATGCTAACAAGTTAATATGGATATGAGATTGTAAATATGTTTTGAATTTATCAACAAACCTTGATGTAATAAAAGATATTTCTAAATTAAAGAGGCAATTTGAAAAAGAAACTAAATTAAGTAAAATAAAATAATATGTTTTAAATAATATGTTATAATACTTTAAACTCGATTAATATTTTTGATAGTTATCAGCTGATAATTTCTGTCAAAAAATATTAATCGCGGATAAGGTATATTTTAATATATTATTTAAAACTAATATTATTTTATTTAATTATATTTTGAACAATCTGTCAAACTGTTAACTCTCGCGATGACAGCCTCTCGATGCTACGAATATAACGCACAACGCGAATCTTGATAGCCAATGTGTATCGAGGAAAAGCGACAACAATAAACTTCGATATATGCGAGTATCGACTTATTTACATATCTTTTTTAGAAAAGGAAATAAAAAATAATATTAATTTTTTATAATTAGTATGCAATTTAAATTTGTTTTAAAAGCTACACACAGATAGTTTTAATGCCAGTGTATATGCAATTTAAAATCAATTTTTTGTTTTTTTTCATATAAGTTATTTAAAAACTAGAAAAAAAACAATATAATTATCACGCAGAACGCGCCTCTTATTTTTACGTTTAAAAATAATTTGCAGCCGAAATGACATATTTGTATGTTTTTACAAATAAATTCACTATATTTATATGTTATTATAAATACATATGGTTCTGCAAATATGTTTTACCGATTTTGAGCAACAGAAACTGCGGTTTCCAGACAAATGAATTATTTATTTATTCTCTTTTCGTATCAATTAAGATATCGTAAATATAAATCATCTCTTAATTTCACTTATGTACATATATCTTTTCGTGAAGTTGCTTTGTTTTAAAAACAGAGTAGATATCTATATGTCTTTTTATGACAATGAGAATTTCTTTAGGTAGGAAGAATATTTACAGAATTACATAATTTTAGAACGAGAAAATGTGATGGTCAAGAATATATATGATCGCAAACTTAAGATTACAATTTTTAAAATTTCTTAAAAAGAAGTTCTTCGTTAAAAAGATTGTCATCCATGTTTCACTAACAAATGTGTGTTATAAGAGACTTGTTTTTTAAGAGACTTTTCGGTATTTTCGTTTATAATTTTCCTTCATAAAAATTTTCAAAATATAAATAAATTTATTTTTAAATTGTATTAAATTATATCATGTAATAATTATAAATATAATTTCTTAATACATTAATTATATCACATTTGTTCTTTTTTATTTTATTTAATCTATAATATTTATACGATTCATAGCAAGTACAAAAGTTTGAGGATCCTATTATATACAATAATATGTATCCAAAATCTGGAATAATTTCATGTTACGCTTATAATTTTCATGCAATTTCATATGATATCATATCGAAAAATAAGATCTCACATAAGTTTTGTTTCGACACGTTACAAAATAATCTTTTTGATTACTACTTAAATTAGAAGAAATTCTTTCCACGAATTATAAGGAATGAGAGAGAGATGAATGGAGAAAACAAAATGCGCGAAGCAAAACACTTTTAAGATTTTTTCCAGAAGTTATCATGATTGATAGAAATTTAGTTGTTCGTTGGAATGCTGCGAAATGTTCTCGTCTCGTATTTCTAGTTCTACTATTACATACATGATATGTAAACTCTGTGTAGTGGAATTTGTATGAATAGGGTGAGAGAAATTTTCTGCTAAAAATAATAATAGTAATATTACATGTTCAATTTCCATTGAATAGTTTACCTTCTTCCGAGCAAGGATATTTTATATTTCTTCGTTATAGGAACATAATAACAAGCGATAATTTCTTCCGTGTTAGTACTATTAATATAAAAAAATAAAAGAACTGAAAATTGCATTATAAAATGAACATGTTACCAATTAAATCGTTATGCAGCGGTAAAAGGACAGCGCTTTGTTATATAGAGAAATAAACGTACTGCCCGTACTGCCTTTGTTATATTAAAGTTTTATATAAATTGTATCTTTATAAATAAAAGTCTTTTCCAACATATCTGTTACATTAATCATTTTTATTATATTATTAATTTTTACAACAATATTCTATTAATATAAAGTACGCGACATGCATTTTAACGCATTTTATATAATAAGTGCAAGAAAAATATAATCTTAATATTTTTCCAAAACTTTTTATATAATCATTTTGACAGTATGCTTTGTAACCAGTACTAAGTTATGGGCCTTTTAACGAGCAAAAAAAAACATGTTGATAGAACATTCTTTTTTTTTTCAAGGTAGAATTATAACTTAGAAGGCGGGACGCTTCGAACATTTATTTTTGTTCTTTTCTTCAGTCGCTAATTTGATTACTAAAAATATAATTAAGGCCCATAACTTAATACTTAATACTGGTTATTATATTATAAAAATGAAAGTATAGATGTATGACATATGTACTGAAATATATATAAAAAGTAGTATTATTAAAACTATTTTTTCTTTAGAAAAAAGTTCGTCTTTATGTAAATTATTTAATTTTTGTAAATCTTTTTTATAGATTATCTAAAGAAAAAGTTAGATTTTCTTTAAAAATGCTAAATTTTTAATGAAAATCTAACTTTTTATATACGTTATATATATGTTATGCATATATATATATATTATATAAATAATGTATTACATAGTATTATATACAAGGTGTCATATTTTAATTATTCCAGGTAATTATGATTGAGAGGGACATGGTTGTACATTGCAAATTGCGAATTTTTTCCTCAAGAAAATGTTTCTCTTACATTAATTGATTTATCTCATTATTCTATGCAGAAAATTATTAATGGAAAATTATCAAAAATTAGTACCTTACGAAATATATCATATTTTGTTGTCAAAATATATTAGAAGCATAAAATATCTTGTAAATCATTCATTTTTTAATTATTCTATTTTAACAATTTTTGCCGTCAATATTACAAAAAATCGATTTATGTAAGAATTATGATACCGTCTAAAAAAATAATGATTATCACGAAATTTGAACAAGTCTCCATCTGTAATAAAACTGCGCTTACAACAATGTGTCCTTCTGAAAATCTTACAACTTTAGTCTGAAACGTTTTTCTGTGATTTCTATATTTTTGACATATTTATCTAAAACACTTAAAATGGGACACCCTGTATATACATATATATATACATATATCTAACAATATATACAATATTTTTATAATATATAACCTGTATATAGTACGTAAATATTATAGACAAAAAATTTATGCAAAATGTGTTAATGTATAAATGTATGATAAATACATATATAATTATATAATATACAAATGTATGAAGCACTGTATAGGTAAAAATATGTTTGTGTATTTCATAAACTTTTTGCAAATTGTATATAAAAATATTGAAGCTAATGTTGTACTATTATTGGTATAAAGTATAATTTTATTGATATTCAATTAATAATATTATATCTGTTAATTATATATCTTTTTGTCGAAGTTATTATTTTACTTTTATAATTGATCTTTATGGACGTCCTATATCTTATATTTACAAATTAGCAAAATTGTCTTTAATGTGATGTACATAATTAAAAAAAGATGTAGATGACGTTAATCCATGTAGAAAATTTTAATTTCTTTTAAAAATAAAAATATCAATTTAAAATTGTTTTTCTTTTTGACGAATATTAATAATTTCATGAAATTTAAATTTAACAATTTGTAGTAAAAGTGGTTTATATTTGTTTTGTGCTATCTAATTCAGATGGTCATAAATATTTATCAACAAATATACATTTTTGTGCATTTAGATTAATGTACGATTTATATTACCTTTTGTTAATTGTCAGTAAAAATAGTCAGACAATTTGTATCGCCTGTAGAAAAAGTAAGAGAAAAAGTTTATAAAAAGATCGATCTTTTTAACATTTTCCTCTCGCTGATCTTTTTCTTCATCGTCCATCAAAACAGAAACATAGATCGCTTGATCTACGTATTTCAGTCAGTATTAAAAGTTTCAAAATTGCTGTTTAAAATGAAGAATATAATCCTTATGCGAAACTAGATATTTATGAGATATCTCGGAGATGACACATCTTCGTCGTAAATACATTACGAAAATCACATCTCACATATTCTTTTCACGAAACACGGCGTACTATTATAGAAAACTTGATTTTATATCATGCGAGAAAATATTTATATAAATTTACGATCAGAAATTATGGTAAAAATATGATAGTTTTAGTAATTATCCTATTGAATAACACTGTATTTCTTTCACTATATTAAGGAAAGCAATGTATTCTGTCTTATTTGGCGTGATATCGTTGACGAACATACCATGTACACCTTCGCAGTTAGTCACAAGCATGTCGCGTTCCCTTGGAAGAAATAACTGCAAAATATAAAGTTGATGACATATGAAAATTTCGATATATCGGCTCTGAAAATGAAGTATCGATGCTACCATTTATATTACAATGTTCGAATTAATAAGCATAAAAAATTTTTAAATCAAATATATTAATTTACTTAACACAACAAAGATATATAACAAAAACGCGTATAAGCGCGAATTAATCGTAAGAAATAGCAAATAAATGTAAAAATATAATAAAAAAATTTGTAATGATTGTAATATAATTACAATCCATATAAAGATTTAAAAATTAATATTTAAGAAAGTAATACTCGCTTATGCACTTAATAAGTAACTAACTTGTTCACTATATTGTTCTAGTATGGGCGGATCGTTGATTAGTGCACCAATAGTCTTTATATTTGGAATGTCGTTTATAAATTTGCGTCTTAACACAACATCATTTCTTTCATGACCTTTATGGATTACTTGTCCATTTCTTATCACGAGCGCGGCAGCTAAACCTAAAGTGTTCAGTATGAATGATTTATAGACATGTCCATTATGAATAAATTTCACCGTTTTTATTTTATATTTATTTTGTTAATCAAACTATAATCTAATATAAGCAGTTTTTTTACCGATTTTACACCAAGAGCGTTGATGCAGAATGTTCTGTATTAATGTTATGATGCTGTAATTGGTTTTGCGTCCTTTAGCGCGCATTTTAAGCACCATTCCCTGTTTCAAGTTACTGAATAGGTAGTTATATCCATACCGAAATCTAATTATTTCACTAATTGTAATTACCTGCACGGATGTCGGTGGATATATTTCTTTAATAACTGCGGTGGGCGACAATGCTGTTAAAATGTAAAATTATTGTACATCGAATACGCAAAAGATAAAGAATGCTAGTTATTATGTTTCTCACAATTGAATGTAAATCTGTATGACTCGTTGGTTAGATCGGGACATGCGACCATTTCAATTTCGAATTCGTCAAAGTACTCGTGCAATTCGTACAGAACTATGTCAATATATAATGAGACAGATATAAAGTATATACATATGTAAATTAAGTAATTTATTTTATATACGTACCATCTTTGATTTCTTCGAGAGTAAATGAATGAAATGATGGTATGTATTCATCGTCTTGGCTAGATCTTGTGATTATCGGATAAGCATCATCGGGAGAAATTCTCATAATGCTTGATTTGAATGAAACGCGATTTCAATGTGATTATATGAATGTTGTGATTTATTAGATTGCTATAGAAATGCAAGAATTGTTAAGTCAGTAAATTATATACAGTGCATAACATGTGTGTTTGTATGAGTGTGTGTTTTGCATAGAATATCTCGATTATTTTTAAAGAGGATATAATATTGTGTGATAATATAAATATTAAAGATAATGTAATATTATACTTAATAATGTATTATAACATACATTTTAAAAATACAATTGTAATTGATTTAAAAAAAGCAAATCTTATAAAAAAATATGCTTATTTGATTAGTTGGATTATTTGTTTTGAAATTTTAAGATTTTTGTTTAAAAAAATTATTTACATATTAGAAGAAATATATATGTTTCCACATTAATCGTTATTTTTTCCATTATTTTGTGTGATATACGTGTCAAAGTCATTAAATAATTAATAATTTACCAAATATTCTATAATTATATATTGAGCACGTATGCTAATTAAAAAAGAAAAGAACGACGCAAAACATGCCTCTATATATAATATAAATGTAAATGTATACGCACACATTTTATATATAAGAATATAATATAGCTTATACATACGTTGCGAAAATTTTTGCTTATAATTGTTCGATATTTAATTAGTATTATTGTTGAAGGTTTCTTTTTTCACAGTCTGCACATATGAATAATCGCACGGAGCGTTTCTGCGTGAACTGTTCTTTTAAATGTAACCGAAAGCAGTATTATAAACAAAATATGACAACAGTAGACAGGACAATGCTAACAAGTTAATATGGATATGAGATTGTAAATATGTTTTGAATTTATCAAGAAACATTGATATAATAAAAGATATTTCTAAATTAAAGAGGCAATTTGAAAAGGAAGTTAAATTCATAAAAATTTCTTTTGCTTTGCAAACTTGGAATCTACAAATTTGTATGTTTCTGCAAAATTTAAAGTTGCATGTGATCGTGCAATATTTAAGATCGTTATAATCTTATATTAAAATTAAACAGATTAAATTTGTAAGCGTAGATATTTACTTACGTTTTAATGAAACGCCTTTGAAACTATATTATTAAAGAAAATCATAACTTATTATTTTTTAAACGTTATCTTTTAAGTCATAGTGTAAGTCTGTTATCTATCTGTTTATATTCTACAAGTATATATTTGATGCCTCTTAACTTAAAATTTTTAGTTGAGTTAAAACGTTACTATAAATAATAATAATAATAAATTTGCTAATCTTAAAAAAAATCGAGTCAAATAAAATATTTTTTACAAAATTACATATTTTGTAAATATTATATTAAATAATTAAATAATTAGAATTCGCTTATTAAAAATGTATTTTTAAAATTATGTTTTATAAATACAATCTGTAAATAAAGTTTAAAAGTTAGAGTTTTTATATTCAGTATTTTTATTATTATTATTCTCGACCGACTGCAGAAGTCTCTATAGCTTAGCAATTATGTAAATACTTTAAACGCAAGTCTTATTATTACACAGTGGAAAAATATATTTTATCTCCATAATATACGTATACAAATCTTTAAACTGCACTTATTGTTAGTGGAAGTAACTATAAATAGTATGTATTAAAATATATACAAAAATAGTTTTATTAAAATTATACTTTTTTTAAAGAAGGTTTGTCTTTATGTAATGTATCGAATTATTGTAAATCATTTTTATATAGATTGTTTTTTAAAAAGTTTTTTAAATTTTCTTTAAAAATGCTAAATTGAATAAAAAGTTTGTGAAATATATATGTATATAATTATATATTATATTATATATATTACATATATAGTTATATATATATATATATATTTTTTTTTTGTACATTTAACTATCTATATTTATACAATATATTTGTATAATATAAAAATATTATATGTATAGAAATACAATAAATATATTTCAATAAACTGATAAAATATATGTAAATATATAAATATATAATATATGTATATAAATATATAATATATGTATATAAATATATATATATATGTATATATAATATATAAAGAAATATACAAAAATATATGTGTTTTACAATCGTCTGCTAAATTGTACATATATATAATTATATATATATACATATACATAATATAATATAATCTATATCATAATATAATATAATCTTATTAAAATATTAAAGTTAATGTTGTCTTATTATATGTATAGTATAATGTATAATTATTGTAATTATATTTGTTTGTTAAAAATATAATTTTATTTTTACGATTTTTGTGAATTACTTTTACATTTATTACTAATTGCGTGAAACATTTATTGCGATTAATTCCAGCATAATTCTTCGGATAAATGATTTTCTCCAAAATATAATTAAAGAAATTACAGCATAAATAGATACAAAATTGTAGCTGAGTTATTGTATTGAATAATAAATCATTAGTAATATAGTACTAACGTAATTTTGCGTGATTTTAGATTATAAATATAATGCGTGATTGTGAATTAAAATACATCTTATATTTACAAATTAGCAAAATCGTGTCTTTAGTGTGATGTAGATAATTTAAAGAAAATGTAAATGACGTAATCCACGTTGAAAATGTTATTTTTTGAAAATGAATATATAAATTTAAATTATTTTTCTTTTTGACAAATATTAATAATTTCACGAAATTTCAATTTAACAATCTGCAGTAAATATGGTTAATATTTGTTTATGCTATTTTAATTCACATGGTCATTATATTTATCTATATAAATATGCATTTTTGTGCATTTATATTAATATATGATATATATTTTTTGTTAACTGTCTGTAAAAATAATCAGACAATTTCTATCTGTAGAAAAAGCAAGAGGAAAAGTTTACAGAAAGATATCACTGAACTTTTTAGCATTTTCCTCTCTGATATTTTTCTCCAATCAAAACAGAAACATAGATCACTTGAACTACGTATTTCAGTCAATAATAAAAATTTTAATAAGAATTGCGTTTCAAAATGCAGACAATAATCCTTCTGCAAAACTAGAAATTGATGTGAGATATGTCGATAATGAGATATGATATCTTCGTAGATATCTTACGAAAACATCTCACATAAATATCTCAGGAAGCGAACTATTATAGATGATTTGATTTGATTTTATATCATGCAAAAAAGTATTTATTTTATGATCATAAATTAATGTAAGAAGAATGATACGTCTTAGTGAGCATGCTAAAAAAGTTGCACTTCATCTGCTATATTGAAATAACCAACATATTCTGTCTTCTCTGGCGTGATATCGTTGACGAACCGGTCGAGTTCGAATTGACAATAAAAGCGAATCATGTAACGATCCTTTGTATAAAACTGCAAAATATAAAGTTGATGATATATGAATATTTGGTGTATCGACTTTAAAAATGAGATATCTATGTTATCATTCACGTTACAGTGATCGAATTAACGAGCATAAAATTTTCAAATATAATATATTAATTCACTTAACACAGAAAAGATAAAAAAAAAAAAAAAACGCGTATAATCGCGCATTAATAAAAAAAAAAGAAAAAAATATAAAAGTATAGAAAATATAAAAATATAAAGAAAGAAGAGTTGTAATATTTAATTACGATCAATTTGAAAATGGCGAGTTTTAAAAATTAATATTTAAGAAAGTAGTGCACTTAACAAGTAACTTACTAGTCCATCATGTTTTATAATTTCGATTGCATCGTTGACTGGATCGTGTTTTATAATTTCGACTGGATTGCTGACTGGATCATGTTTTATAATTTCGACTGGATCGTTAACTATTGCGCCAATAGGTATTTCTATTCTCGAAGAGCAATCTATATCATGACACGTTAATTTGGATAAATCCTCTGTAAAATGTCCGCCTAACACGTGTCCCCCTCTTATCACAAACACGCTACTTAAACCTAAAATATTAAGTAATTGTGATTTATTTATTTGTAGACATATTATTTTTGCAATTTAGTTTTATTCTTTTTATTTTCTATTTATCTCATTAATCAAACTATACTTTCATATAAACGATTTTTTTTACCGATTTTATACAAAAAACGCTTATGCAAAATGTTCTGTATTAATATCACGATGTTGTAATTGGTTTTGCGCCCTTTAGCCCGCATTTTAAGCACCATTCCCGGTCTTTGGTCACTGAAAAAGTAGTTTCTTCCCCGAGCAGCTAAAACGTAGCGCATGGAATTTTCTATATCTGGATCTAATACATTCATATTCATGTCCACCTCACGCATTTCCATAATATATGTGTAACCAGACGGTCCTGTTAAGATGTAAAACTGTTGTATTTGAATATGTGTATGTGTGCGCGCAAGTTCAAGAATGATTGTTATTATGTTTCTCACCATATCCATAATACTTGTACTTTTGAGTTAGACAGGGACTGGCAACCACTTCAATTTCGAATTCGTCAAAGTATTCGTGTAATTCGTACAGTACTACGTCAATATGTAATGATAGGTGTAAAGTATTACATATCTAAATTAAATAATAAATTTTATATACATACTATCTTTGATGCCTTCGAGAGTAACTGAATTGAATGATAATGTGTATCCTTCTTCTAACTCATCTTCGAGCTCATTTTCGGGCTCAATTTCGGAGTCATTTCCAGGTTCATTTACATTTTCGGTATGATCAAAAGGCTCATATTCAAAAGGCTCTATGTTATTTTTAAGGTTATCTTCGGGAATAATCTTCATAATGCTCGATTTAAATCTAACGCGATAATGTTGTTACGCTTGAATGTTATGATTTATTGAATTGCTATAAAAAACGCAACAATTGTTAAATCAGTAAATTATATATAGAGCATAATATGTAACAGAGTATATCTCAATTATTTTTAAAGAGAATATAATATTGAAATAATATAAATTTTAAAAATAATCTAATCATTAAGAAATTTTTATTTAAAACGCTCTTCTATATATTAAATATAAATTTAAGAATTAGCTCATACATACGTCACGAAATTTATGACTTATAATTATACGAGTTTTAATTAGTATTATCGATGAAGGTTTCTTCTTTCATAGTCTGCAAATATGAATAATCGCACAGATCGTCGTGTACTGTTCTCTTAAATGTAACTGAAATCGAAGAGTAAACAAAATGTGAAAACGGTAAACTGTATAATCATAATAAGTAAATATCGATTAGTAAAATTGTAAATATGTTTTGAATTCACTAACAGACTTTAATAAAAATACGTACAATTTATTCTTAAAGTAAAAAGACGATTTCGAAAAGATATTAAAATTATAAAAATTTCAATTACATTGCAAACTTAGAATCTAGTTGCAAATTAGAATGTTTTTGCTATGCGGCGCATATTTATATTATGTATATTAAATGAAAAAAATTGTACGCTGGTGTCTTGGTACCAAAATATTCTGCAATGTATTATTGAAATGTATAAGCGATCAAATTTTGGCTCGCCTTAAAACATTAAAAATCGATACTTTGTTGCCGCGGACCCTATACTGCACATGCATATAAGTTATGTATATTAAATAAAAGAATTTGTATGCTGGTGTCTGCTTGGTACCAAAATATTCTGCAATGTATTATCGAAATATATAAGCGATGATTTTTTAGCTTGCCTTAAAATATTAAAAATCGATAATGCATAAAAATTTAGTATTAAAATTTTTAACAGAAAGTGCGAACAAAAAAATAAAATTTTCTACAAGAATCTTTTGATAATCGAGAAAATTACAACATCGAGAATAATTAGGATTTTATTGACGAAAAGATTTATTAATAGTTTTTAATAGAAATTAGCTACTTTAAACTCGGTCAATATTTTTGATAGTTATCAGCTGATTTCTGTCAAAAAATATTAATCGAGAATAAAGTATTATAACATATTATTTACAACATATTACTATTTTAATTTTTATAACATATTATTACTTTGAAATTTAATTAGCAAATTAACACTTTAGTAATATTTTTTTATAGAAATCACAGCTGATTAAAGCGTCAATTTGCTAATTAAATTTTTAAATAATAATATGTTATAAAAATTAAAATAATATGTTTTAAATAATATGTTATGGTACTTTACACTCGATTAATATTTTCTGACAGTTATCAGCTGATTCTGTCAAAAAATATTAATTTTTTAGAAATATTATTTTTAATATAAAATCGAAGAATAGCGCACGCGTAGTATGTGTTGTTGTAGTGTCAAAGAAAAATAAAAGAAAAGAACGAACTGACGCAAAGCAAAACACATCTTTAATTACAATTAAGATTTCTTTCAAAAATTTTATCACACTCCATAAAAACGTGGCTTTTCGTTGGAATACTTCAACACGTTCTCGTCTCTATGTTTCGAGTTATACTTAACACACATGATATGTAAACTCTGTAGTGGAATTTGTATAAGTTGGGCGATAGCAATTTTCTGCTAATAATAATAATAGTAATAATACACGATCAATTTATGGATTTTGATTATTTTAGCTATTTTTGAGCAATAAAGGATACTTTTTTCTTATCAACATTATAGAAACATAATAACGAAATTTCATGTTGTTACTATTAATATAAAAAGTTTTAAAAAGTTGAAAACAAATTGCATAATAAAATAAACATACAATTAAATTATGTGCTAAGAAGACAACGAGTTCAGTTATACAGAAAAATAAAATTCCATATCGTCTTTGGTTTCATTTAGAATTTTTGTTTTATAAATTGTTTCTTTATAAATAAAAGTCTTTTTCTGCATTGCGCTCTTACATTAATCTTTTATTCTAATTTTTATACAATATTTTATTATAATAAAATACTCGACATTTGCGCATTTTAATGATTTATATTTATATAAATGCAAAAAATATATAACCTTATATTTTTCCAAAAGTACTATTTAGGCAATTATTTTAACAAGTGCTTTATAACTTAATGGAACGAATATAAAATATATAAGTATAGATATATAACATATATATGTATGTATATAAAAATAATATTATTAAAATTATTTTTTTCTTATAAAAGGTTTGTCTTTATGTAAATTATTTAATTTTTGTAAATCTTTTCTATAAATTATCTAATGAAAAAGTTAGATTTTCTTTAAAAATGCTAAATTTTTTAGAAAATTCTAATATATATATATATATATATATATATATATATTAAAAATATCTTGAAAATCTAACTTTTTATATACGTTATATATACGTTATGCATATATATACTATATAAATGATGTATTACATAGTATTATAGACAAGGTGTCATATTTTAATTATTCCAGGTAATTATGTCGAAAAATATGGTAAGACTGAAAGACGATTCAGACAAAAGTTGGAGGATTTAGAGGGATATGGTTGTACATTGCAAATTGCGAATTTTTTCCTCAAGAGAATGTTTCTCTTACATTAATTGATTTATCTCATTATTCTATGCAGAAAATTATTAATGGAAAATTATCAAAAATTAGTACCTTACGAAATATATCATATTTTGTTGTCAAAATACATTAGAAGCATAAAATATCTTGTAAATCATTCATTTTTTAATTATTCTATTTTAACAATTTTTGCCGTCAATATTACAAAAAATCGATTTATGTAAGAATTATGATACCGTCTAAAAAAATAATGATTATCACGAAATTTGAACAAGTCTCCATCTGTAATAAAACTGCGCTTACAACAATATGTCCTTCTGAAAATCTTACAACTTTAGTCTGAAACGTTTTTCTGTGATTTCTATATTTTTGACATATTTATCTAAAACACTTAAAATGGGACACCCTGTATATACATATATATATACATATATGTAACAATATATACAATATTTTTATAATATATAACCTGTATATAGTACGTAATTAAATATTATAGACAAAAAATATATGCAAATTGTGTTAATGTATAAATGTATAATAAATACATATATAATTATATAATATACAAATGTATGAAGCAGTGTATAGGTAAAAATATGTTTGTGTATTTCATAAACTTTTTGCAAATTGTATATAAAAATATTGAAGCTAATGTTGTACTATTATTGATACAATTATAATATGTATAATTATTGTAATTATTATAAATATATTTGTTTATCAAATATATTTTATTTTTACAATTGGTCTTTGTGGATATTACTAATTACATGAAACATTTATTGTAATTTAATTCCAGACAGATTAAAGTTTTTTTTCGAAATGTAATTATAGAAATTATAGCATGAACAAGTATAAAACTGTAACTCTGAGTTATATTGAGTAATAAATATAGAGTAAATCTATATAAAAAATTTTAATTTTTTTGAAATAAAAATATTAATTTAAAATTGTTTTTCTTTTTGACGAATATTAATAATTTTACGAAATTTAAATTTAACAATCTGCTAAATACGGTTTATATTTGCTTGTGTTATCTAATTCAGATAGTCATATATATATATATATATATATATATATATATATATACATACATACAAATATACATTTTTGTGCATTTATATTAATATACGATATATATTTTTCTGTTAAATATCTGTAAAAATAGTCGGATAATTTGTATCGTCTGTAGAAAAAGTAAGAGAAAAAATTAATAGAAAAATCGAACTTTTATGACATTTTCCTCTCGCTGATCTTTTTCTCCATCGTCAATCAAAACAGAAACATAGATCGCTTGAACTACGTATTTCAGTCGATATTAAATATTTAATAAAAATTGCTTTTTAAAATGAAGAAAATACTTTTGATGCGAAATTAGATATTTATGAGATATCTCGATGATGAGACATCTTCGTCGTAAATACGTTACAAAAATTACATCTCACATATACTTTTCACGAAGCACAACGTACTATTATAGAAAACTTGATTTTATATCATGCGAGAAAGTATATAAATTTATGATCAGAAATTATGGTAAAAAAATAATAGTTTTAGTAATTCTGCTATTAATGATGACGCACTTCTTCTACTGTAGTGAGGAAAGCAATGTATTCTGTCTCATTTGGTGTGTTATCGTTGACGAACAGACTACGTATATCTTCGCAGTCAGTCTCAAACATGTAACGGTCACTTATAAAAAACTGCAAAATATAAAGATGATGATATATGAATATTTCGTGATGTATCGGCTCTGAAAATGAGGTATAGATGCTACCATTTATATTACAATGTTCGAATTAGCAAGCATGAAATTTTAAAATTTAATATTTTAATTTACTTAACACAATAAAGATATATAACAACAAAAAAGCGCGAATTATTCGTAAAAATTAGAAAATAAATGTAAAAATATAGTAAAAAAATTTGTAATGATTGTAATATAATTACAATCCACCGAAGATTTAGAATTTAAAATTAATATTTAAGAAAGTAATACTCTCTTGTGCACTTAATTAGTAACTTACTTGTCCACCATGTTGTCGTATTATGAGTGGATCGTTGACTATAGGACCAGTAGTTTTAATATTTGGAATGTCGTTTATAAATTTGTAGCTTAACATGGTTTCATCACCTATATAATATTTATGTATTACTTGTCCACTTCTTATCACGAACCTGGTACCTAAACCTAAAGTGTTAAATATGAAAGATTTATAGATATGTCCATTATGAATAAATTTCACCGTTTTTATTTTATATTTATTTTGTTAATCAAACTATAATCTAATATAAGCAGTTTTTTTTACCCATTTTATACCAAAAGCGTTTATACAGAATAATCTGTATTAATATTGCGATGGTGTAATTAGTTTTGCGCCCTTTAGCGCGCATTTTAAGTACCATTCCCGGTCTCAGGTCACTGAAAAAGTAATTAAGTCCTGGAGAACATAGATCATGTGCTAAAGGCATCCGCACGGGTGTCGGTGGATTATATATTTCCTCAACAACTTCGTTGGACGACATTGCTGTTAAAATGTAAAGTTATTGTACATCGTATACGCAAGATAAAGAATGCTAGTTATTATGTTTCTCACCATCGAACAGAAACCTGTATGGCTCTCTGGATAGATGGGGACATGCAACTATTTCAATTTCGAATTCGTCAAAGTACTCGTGCAATTCGTACAGCACTATTTCAATATATAATGACAGATGTAAAGTATATACATATGTAATTTAAGTAATTTATTTTATATACGTACTATCTCTGATGTTTTCGAGAGTAGCTGAATTAAATGATTTTATGTAATCGGTCTCATCTATGGAAATATTTTCGAATTCATCGCTCAAGTTACTATAGGTGGTGTTATTTTCGGATTCATCGCTGTCATTATTTTCGGGCTCAACAATAGGGTCACTTTCGGGCTCATCGATGGGGTCATTTTCGGGCTCATCGATGGGGTCATTTTCGGATTCATCGCTGGGATCACTTTCGGGCTCATCGTTGGGGTCATTTTCGGTCTCATCGCTGGTGTTACTTTCGGTGTGATCATTTTCTTGTTGAACAGTAGTTATGTCTCTTAAGTCCTCAAGAACCTTCATAATGCTCGATTTGTGAATCTAACGCGATAATGTTGTTATGTATGAATATTATGATTTATTAGATTGCTATAAAAAACGCAACAATTGCTAAATCAGTAAATTATATACATAGCATAACATATGTAGCAGAGTATATCTCAATTATATTTAAAGAAAACATAATAATCTTCTATAAATTAAAAAAAATTATTAAGTTTATTTATTTTAAGAAGAAAAATATAAATTAGAAGAAATTAAATATAGATGTTTCGCTAGCTTATTCGATTTTTTCCCCACTATTTCGTGTATGATATATATGATATACGCGTTAAGGTAAAATCATTATTTGATTAATAATTCACCAAATATTTTATAATTATATTATAACGCAAACGTAAAAGTTGCCTCTATATATAATTTATGTAAATGTATGCACACACATTTTATATAATATAATATAGTTCATACTTACGTCACGAAATGGCTTATAATTGTTGAAATACTTTAATTATTATTATCGTCAAAAGTTTCTTCTTTCACAGTCTGCAAATATGTGTATGACTAATCGCACGGAATGTTTTGGTATATATTCTCTTAAATGTAACCGAAAGCAAAAAATAAAAACAAATTATGAAAAACGGTCAACATACATGTCAATATCGATTAGTGAGATTGTAAATATATTTTGAATTTACCAACGAACTTTAACACAAATAGATATACAACTAATTCTTAAAGCAAAAAGATAATTTGGAAAAGAAGTTAATTTCATAAAAATTCTTCTTGCTTTGCAAACTTGGAATCTAGATTTAAGTTTGAATGTATCTGAGAAATTTAACGTGGATTATTATCATATTATGTGTCTAAAATTGTTAATTATAAGATTGTAATCTTATATCTATATCAATGAAAGTTTCGAGAATATAAATTATCTCTTAATCTCATTTATGCACGCTATATATATTATTTGACATTTGTTATAATTTGTTTTAAAAACAGAATATAAAGAATAGATTTAAGATTTTGTTTTACAAATTGATTGTTTACAGTGTTTACATATAACAGAACCGTTTTCTACATTTACATTAAACTTTTATTTTAATATTGAAACAATAATATTCCATTAATATAATATATTTTAATGATTTATATTTTATATAATTCATGCAAAAAAAATAAAATCTTATATTTCTTCTACAATATTTATTATGCAATTATTTTGACATTATGCTTTAGAGAACGTAGTAGGACGAATATAAAAAATATAAGTGTAGAGTTGTATAAGATATGTATCGAAATATATACATAATAAGATTTTATTAAAATTATCATTTCTTAAAAAGCTTGTCTTTATGTAAAGTATCGAATTTTTGTACACTGTTTTTGTAAATCATTTTGTATAAAGTTTAAATTTTATGTAAAAATTCTGTAATTATAAAAAGCTTGTGAAATATACGTACAATTATACATTATACTATACATATTATATACATTATATGTATTCATTATAAGCACATTATAACATATATACATTATATACATTATGTACATTACATATATATATCTATATTGTGTGTATATATATTGTATATATACAATATTATAATAAAGTAAAATATGTAAATGTATAAATGTTTATACTTATAAATGCATAATATATATATATAAATGTATAAAGCAATGTATAAAAATGTTCGTATACATATTTTACAGAATACAAAATTCTTATAAATAAAATTATATATATAATCTTATTAAAAATATTCAAGCCAATGTGTTATTTTATAAACAATGTAAAATTGTTGTAATTATTCAGATTATTTGTTTGTCAAAGATATAATTTTATTTTTGTAATTCATATATGTAGATATATGAATATAATATTATTAATTGCACGAAATATTCCTGCAGATTTTAATGATTTTCTCTGAATTATAATTAAAGAAATGACAGCATAAAAAAATACAAGACCAGCGGAGTTATTACTAATAACGCATTAATATTAAATTTTGATGATTGAATTTTAAATTGTCAATATAATTGTAAATTGTCAATATAAATTAGCAAAATTAGGTAAATCTCATCTTTAATGTGATAAAGATAATTTAATATAATAATACGTAGATCGATTAAAAATAATATGTAGATCATGTATAAATGCATGTAGAAAATTTGAATTTTTAAAAACGAAGACGAACCATTACTTCCGCTATATTGAAGTACCCAATATATTCAGTCTCCTTAGGCGTGACATCGTTGATGAACCAGTCGTGTTCGTATTTGGAGTAAAAGCGAACCATGTAACTTCTTCCGAGTTATGAAGGATACTTTACATTTTTAGTCAACGTTATAGGAACATAATAATGACAAATTCTTTGCGCATGTTGTTACTATTAATATACAAAATTAAATACAGCTGAAAATAAATTACATGATAAAATGAACATGTTACGATTTAAGTCGTTAGTAGCGATAAAAGGACAACAACCCTATACAGAGAAATAAAATTCCGCATCGTCTTTGTTTCATTTAAAATTTTTGTTTTATAAATAGTTTCTTTATAAATAAAAGTCTTTTTCTATATTGCTCTTACATTAATCCTCTTTATTATAATTTTTACAACAATATTGTATTAATACATAAAGTACGCGACATGCATTTTAATGATTTATATAATAAGTGCAAGAAAAATATAATCATATATTTTTCCAAAACTTTTTATACAATCATTTTGACAGTGTGCTTTCAACTTAATTGGAGAAATATAAAAATGGAAGCATAGATGTGTAACATATGTACTGAAATATATACAAAAAATAGTATTATTAAAACTATTTTTTCTTTAAAAAGGTTCGTCTTTATGTAAAATATCTAATTTTTGTAGATCATTTTTATAGATTGTTTTATATAGACGTTTACATTTTCTTTAGAATTATTAAATTTATAAAAAACTTGTGAAATATATATAATTATATACTATATTATATATAACATATATATTATAATATGTATATATTATAGTATATACAATATTATGTATACATATATGTATACATATTATGTATACATTACATATATAAATATAATATGTATATATAATAGTATACTATATACAGGATGTTTTTTTCATTTTAATTACTCCAGGTAATTACGTCGAGAAATATGGAAGAGATTGAAAAACTTTTCAGACAAAAGTTGTAGGATTTCAAGAGATGCGATTGCATATTGTAAATTGCAATTTTTCTCTCCCTTAAGAGTATGTTTTTCTTACACCATTTGATTTATCTCAATATTCTATACAGAAAATTATTAATAGAAAATTATCGATAAATGAGTATGTTTACGAGTATGTTTATGAGATATATAATTTTATCAAAACATGTTAAAGCATAAAATTATATCGAAAACCATTCATTTTTTGATATTTTTCCACTTTAACAATTTTTGATGTCAAATATTACGAAGAATCGATTTATGTAAGAAAATCATTGTTTCGTCTAAAAAATAATAATGATCACGAAATCTTAAAAATATCTCCAAATGGAGTAAAACTATGCTTATAACAAGACGTCTCTCTGGAAATCCTACAACTTTAGTCTGCATGAAAAGTTTTTCCATAACTTCCATATTTTTTGACATATTTACCTAAAACGATTATAATGGGACATCCTGTGTATATGAGTATGTATGTATTATTTTTTTTTTTTGGTCGAGAGAAAAGGAGTTATTAATTATGTATGTATTATATACACATATGCAATTTGTATGTAATATGTAATTGTATGAAACATTTATTGTAATTAATTACAAACAGATTAAAGGTTTTTTAAAATGTAATTATAGAAATTATAGCATAAACAAGTATAAAACAGCAGCTCTGAATTATATGGAGTAATGAATTATTAGTAATAATGCACTACGATGCTAATATAACTGTAAACAATTGTAAAAAATTCGTGATTGTAAATATATACTTTTATTTATAAATTAGCAAAATCATGTAATCGTCTTTAATGTGATATGAATAATTTAAAGATGCAGATGACGTCAATTTACGTACAAAATGTTAATTTTTTGAAATACTAATATAAATTAAAAAAATTTTTTTTAACAAATATTAAAAGTTTCACGATATTTAAAATTAACAATTTGCAATAAATACGGTTTATATTTGTTTATGCTATCTAATTTAGATAGATCATATATATTTATCTACAAATATATATTTTTTTGCATTTCTACCAATATACAATATATATTTTTTGTTAATTGTCTATAAAAATAGTTGGATAATTTGTACATTTATAAAATAATTAAGAGAAAAAGTTTACAAAGATATCATCAAACTTTTAAACATTTTCCTCTCTGATATTTTTCTCCATTGTCAATCGAAACAGAAACATAGATCATGTGTATTACTCAATTCAATCAGTATTAAAATATTAATAAGAACTGCGTTTTAAAATAAAGGAGATAATCCTTGTACGAAACTAGAGATTTATGTGAGATATCGCGATGATGAGATTTCTTGTAAATATCTTATGAAAACATCTCACATTTTTGTCACTCAAATTTATCACGAAACACACAGCGTACTAATACAGACTTGACTTTATTTCAAGCGTGAAAATATTTATACCATATTTACGATCGTAAATTAACGTAAGAAGAATGATACGTTTTTGTAAGTATGCTAAATATGTGTTACTTGGTCCGCTATATTGAAGTAACCAACGTATTCTGTCTCCGCTGGCGTGATATCGTTGACGAACCGGCCGTGTTTGAACTGGGAGTTGAAGCGAAACATGTAACGATCCTTTGTATAAAACTGTAAAATATAAAGTTGATATATTAATTTTTCGTGATGTATCGACTTTGAAAATAAGATATCATTCTTTTGTTACAATGATCGAGTTAACGAGCATGAAATATTAAAATATATATGTTAATTCATTTAATATATAACAAAACACGTATAAACGTAAATTAATCGAAAAAAATAGAAGAAATATAGAAAATATAATAATATAGAAAATATAAAAACATGTAGAAAAACAATTTATAATTTAATTACGATTTATTTGAGAATGGAGAATTTAGAATTATATAATATTTAAGAAAATAGTTCTCGCTTGTGCACAAATAACTTACTAGTCCAGCATATAGATCTATAATTATAATTGGATCGTTGACTATTGCACCGACAGGTATTTCTCTTTTTGAAGTACAGTCTATATGATAGCACGTGAACTGGGAAAAATTAGGTTCAAATAGTCCCCCTATGATGTATCCTCCATTTATCATAAGTATGCCAACTAAACCTAAAGTATTAAGTATGAAAGATTTATTTATTTATACACATGTCATTTTTGTAAACCAATTTTTTTTTTATTTTCCATTTATTTTGTAAATCAAATTATACTTTCGTATAAAGAATTTTTTACCGATTTTATACGAAAAGCGGTTATGCAGAATGTTTTGTATTAATGTTATGATGTTATAATTGGTTTTGCGTCCTTTTGCGCGCATTTTAAGCACCATTCCCGGTCTGTGCTCACTGAAAAAGTAGTTTCTTCCCGGAGAAATTTCTATGACACTTGTTTCTCTATTTAGGTCTAGTATGTCCAAATGATAGTTTGGATCATGTCTTTCCCAAATTTTTGTGTTCCCAGACAGTCCTGTTAAAATGTAAAACTGTTGTACTTCGAATGCGTAAGATTAAGAATACTTTTTATTATGTTTCTCACCATCGCATTTAAGTTTGAATGGATCTTCGGTTAGACAGGGACAGGCAACCACTTCAATTTCGAATTCGTCGAAGTATTCGTGTAATTCGTACAGAACTGTGTCAATATGTAATGACAGATGTAAAGTATTAAATAACTAAATTAAGTAATAAATCTTATTTACGTACCATCTCTGATTTCTTCGAGAGTAACTTGATTAAATGATGATATGTATTCGGCTTCATATCTGAGATTATTTTCGGACTCATCGATGGAATCATTTTCGGACTCATCGATGGGGTCATTTTCGGGCTCATCGATGGGGTCATTTTCGGTCTCATTAGTGGGGTCATTTTCGGTGTCATCATCTTCACGTTCAATATGATATATGTCTTTTATGACCTCAAGAGGCTTCATAATACTCGATTTGAATCTAACGCGATAATGTTGTTATGTATGAATATTATGATTTATTAGATTAGTATATTAATTTATTAATTAGTATAGTAAATTATATACATAGCATAACATGTAGCAGAATATATTTTAATTATATTTAAAGAGAATATAATAATCCTCTAACTTAAAAAAAAAAAATTATTAAGATTATTTTAAAAAGTAAAATATAAATTAGAAGAAGTAAAATATAGATGTTTCGCTAGCTTATTCCATTCTTCTTCCACTATTTCGTGTATGATATGTATGATATACGCGTTACGGTAAAATCATTAAATAATTAATAATTTTTACCAAATATTTTATAATTGTATTATAAAATATACAAACGCAAAAAATGCTTCTACATATAATATATGTAAATGTATGCACACACATTTTATATAATATAGTTCATACTTACGTCACGAAATGGCTTATAATTGTTGAAATACTTTAATTAGTATTATCGTCAAAAGTTTCTTCTTTTACAGTCTGCAAATATGTATGACTAATCGCACGGAACGTTTCGATATATACTATTCTCCTACATTTAAATGTAACTGAAAGCAAAAAATAAAAACAAAATATGAAAAACGGTCAACTGTACAAGTCAATATCGATTAGTGAGATTGTAAATACATTTCGAATTCACCAACGAACTTTAATAAAAATACATATACAACTAATTCTTAAAGCAAAAGACGATTTGGAAAAAAAGTTAATTTCATAAAAATTTCTTTTGCTTTGCAAACTTGGAATCTAGATTTAAGTTTAAATGTCTCTGAAAAATTTAACGTGGATTATTATCATATTATGTGTTTAAAATTGTTAATTATAAGTAATCTTATATCAATCAAAGTTTCGTGAATATAAATCATCTCTTAATCTCATCTATGTACGCTATATGTATATATTATCTGACGTTTCGTTACAATTTATTTTAAAACAGAATAAAGAATAGATTTAAGATTTTGTTTTACAAATTGATTGTTTACACATAAAAGAAACGTTTTCTACATTTACATTAAACTTTTATTTTAATATTTAAACAATAATATTTCATCAATATAACATATTTTAATGATCTATATGATTGATGCGAAAAAAAATAAAATCATATATTTTTTCTACAATATTTATTATGCAATTATTTTGACAGTGTGCTTTAACATAGTAGGGACAAATATAAAAAAATATAAGCGTAGAGATGTATAAGATATGTATCGAAATATATATACATAATAAGATTTTATTAAAATTGTCTTTTTCTTAAAAAAACTCGTCTTTATGTAATATATCAAATTTTTGTACACTGTTTTTGTAAATCGTTTTGTAGGAAGTTTAGATTCTATGTAAAAATTCTGTAATAATAAAAAGCTTGTGAAATATACGTATAATTATTTACATTATATTATACATATTATATACATTACATACATATTATATACATATTATATACATTATATACATCACATACATATTATATACATTATATACATTACATACATATACCGTACATTTATATATATATATATATATATATATATATATATATAATATTTTAATATGGTAAAATATGTAAATGTATAAATGTTTATATTTATAAATGCATAATATATGTATACAAATGTAATGTATATAATAATATATATAAATGTAAATATATATAAATGTATAAAGCAATATAGAAAAATGTTTGTATATATATTTTACAAAATTCGTATAAAAAATTATATATATAATTTTATTAAAAATATTGAAGCCAATGTGTTATTTTATAAACAGTGTAAAATTATCGTAATTATTCATATTATTTATTTGTCAAAGATGTTATTTTATTTTTATAATTCATATATGTAGATATTATTAATTGCACAAAATATTCCTGAAGATTTTAATGGTTTTCTCTGAATTATAATTAAAGAAATGTCAGCATGAAAAAATACAAGACTGTAGCGGAGTTATTACTAATAACACATTAATATTAAATTTTGATAATAGAATTTGAAATTGTTAATATAATATGTAATTGTAAATACATTTTATATTTATAAATTAACAAAATTGTGTAAAGCATCTTTAATGTGATAAAGATAATTTAATATAATAATATGTAAATCGATTAAAAATAATATGTAGATCGTATAAATCTATGTAGAAAATTCGAGTTTTTAGAATTATAAATCGTATGAATGTAAAACGTGTTTTTTATTAAATTTTTTTAGAATTTTTTAAAATTATAGTTTTACAAAATTTAAATTTAACAATCTCTGCAGCATGTATAGTTTATATTTGTTTATGCCACTTAATTCAGATGGTTATATATATTTATCTACAAATATATATTTTTGTGCATTTATACTAATATCACTGTATATTTAAAAAAAGTAAAAAAGATGTCATCAAACTTTTTTTAACTTTCTGATATTTTTCTTCAATGCCAATCAAAACAGAAACATAGATTCTTCGATCTACGTAATTCAGTCAATCTTAAAATATTAAAATATTAATAATAATAAAATTTGTCACGAAGCACACCGCACTGATACAGAGAATTTGATTTTATATCAAACGTGGAAATATTCATATCACATTTATGATAAGAAATTATAGTAAAGAAAATGATATGCTTTAATAACAAAGACGAGCCACTTCTTCCACTATATTGAAGTACCCAAACTTATTCAGTCTCCTTAGGCGTGACATCATTGATGAACTTGAGATTATATATAATCTTATTAAAAATATTGAAGCAAATGTGTTATTTTATAAACAATGTAAAATTGTAATTATTCAGATTATTTGTTTGTCAAAGATGTTATTTTATTTTTATAATTCATATATATAGATATATGAATATAATATTATTAATTGCACGAAATATTCCTGCAGATTTTTTAAATGATTTTCTCTGAATTATAATTAAAGAAATGACAGCATAAAAAAATACAAGACCAGCGGAGCTATTACTAATAACGCATTAATATTAAATTTTGATGATAGAATTTAAAATTGTCAATATAATGTGTAATTGTAAATACATTTTATATTTATAAATTAGCAAAATTGGATAAATCGTCTTTAATGTGATAAAGATATTTTAATATAATAATATGTAGATCGATTAAAAATAATATGTAGATCATGTAAATCCATGTAGAAAATTTGAATTTTTAAAAACAAAGACGAACCATTACTTCCACTATATTGAAGTACCCAACGTATTCAGTCTCCTTAGGCGTGACATCGTTGATGAACCAGTCGTGTTCATATTTGGAGTAAAAGTGAAACATGTAACGGTTACTTGTCAAAAACTGCAAAATGAAAAGCTGATGACATATAAATGTTTCGTGATGCATCGGCATTGAAAATGAGATATCGATGTTATCGCATACAATGTCGAGTTAACAATCATGAAATTTAGAAATATAATTCACTATATTAATTCACTTTACACATAACATATAAATAACAAAGTATATAATCACGAATTAATCGAAAAAAATAGAAAAAGAAATATAAAAATATAAAGAAAAGCAATTCGTATTTTGTAATTTAAACGACGATCTATTTAAAAAAATAAAAAAATTTATAATTAATAATAAAAAAAATTGTACACTTAACAAATAACTTACAAGTCCATCAAATTGCTGACCTATAATTAAGATTGGATCATTGACTATTTTACCAAGAGTTATCAGATCTGAATTGCAGTTTACATAATACCACGTTATCTCCTCTAAATCCTCTGTAACATATCCACCTACCACGTGTCCCCCTTTTATCAGGAGCACGCCACCTAAACCTAAATTATTAAATATGTAAGATATAGTTATAGACACGTCATTTTTTTGTAGGCCAATTTTATTGTGTTTCTATGTTCTATTTATTTCTATTTCGTTAATTAAATTATATTCTCATATGCACAGTTTTTTTTACCGATTTTATACAAAAAGCGCTTATGAAGAATGTTCTGTATTAACGTTATGATGTTGTAATTGGTTTTGCAACCTTTAGCGCGTATTTTAAGCACCATTCCCGGTCTCATGTTACTGAAAAAGTTGTTGCTTCTCGAACGAATTGGGATAGAGCGTATGGAATCTATCTCTGAGGCTGTTATGTTCATGTCCATTTCTAAAATATCCATGTTGCCAGACAATCCTGTTACAATGTAAAATTATTGTACTTCGAATGCGCAAGATCAAGAATGCTTGTTATTATGTTTCTCACCATCGAATTCAAGATTGTATGGCTCTCTGGTTAGACGGGGACATGCAACCACTTCAATTTCGAACTCATCAAAATATTCGTGTAATTCGTACAGAACTACGTCAATATATGACAGATTTCAAATACATATTTAAATTAAGTAATAAATTTTATATATACGTACTATTTTTGATGTCTTCGAGAATAACTGCATTCGATGATGATCTGTATTTATCTTCAGACTCATCTTCATCTTCGGAGTCATCATCTTCATGTCCGAGAGGACTTATGGCTATAAAGTTATCTTCAACGAGAATATTCTCCATAATGCTAATGATTTGAATCTAAGACGATAATACGAATGTTATAATTTATTAGATTGTTATAAAAAAATGCAAACATTGTTAAATCAGCAAATTATATACAGAGTATAATATGTATCAGAATATATCATCTTTATGTTTGATATCATCTTCATATTTCAAATCATTATCTTTATATTAAAAAAAAATCCTCTTCAATCATCATTTTTAACATAATCTAAACCTTTAGAGTCATTATCGGAAATGTATTTCATAAATGATTTGAATCAAATGCGATAGTATAAATATCAATTATTAGGCATATGAAACGCAATATATAATTAGATTAGCATATTATGTATAAAGTAAAGTATTTCACAGAGTATATATCCCTTGTTTTTACAAATATAATAATATTATAATTAATATTATTTTATAATATATATTTTAAGAACAAGATTGTGATGATTTGAATAGGTAAATCTGGGGGGGGGGGGGGTAATGTGAAAAGAAAATTTACTTATTAGATTATTTATTTTGAAATTTTAAAATTATTTTTATTTTAAAAAGAAATTATGTGTTAAAAGAAAAAAAAATATATGTTTCGAGATTAATCAATTCTTTACATTATTTTATATACGTGTGACATACGTGTTAAGGTGAAATCTTTAAATAATTAATAATTTGCGAAATATTTTCTAATCATATTTCGAGCGCGTATGCGAACAAATGCAAAACATGTCTATAAATCTAATATACATGTATATGTATACACATACATTTTATATATACGTTTATATAATATGTATAATACAGTTTATAATTACGTCGCAAAATTTATGACGTATAATTGTTTGAATTCCAATTTTTATTACCAAAGGTTTCTTCTCTCACAATCTGCAAATACGTGAATAATCTCAAATAGCGTTTCGTGAACTGTTCTCTTAAATGTTACTGAAAGCGGAAGAGCAAACAAAATATGAGAACGATCAACGAGACAATTGTAACGAGTCATATGAGTTATTATAATTGTGAACAAGTGTTCAATTCACCACCGAATTATTCGATACAAGAGAGAAAATTCTTATAATTTATTCTTAAAGTATAAAAACACGATATAAAAAAGAAATTAAATTTATACATTTTTTTTTACATTGCAAACTCGGAATCTAGTTTCAAGTTAAAATGTTCTCGCGAAATTTAAAGTTGTTTATTATCGCGCGGTGTCTTGTTATGATTTTATATTTAAATTAAATAGTTTAAATTCGTAAAAGCAGATATTTACTTACATCTTACATGATAGACAGTCCTTGAGAGACAAGCTGTACTATTAAAGAGAATCATAACATATAATTTAAATGTTATCGATTTTATAAACACATGTACAATATATGTTATATATAATAAAAAGATGAAAAAATTAATTCATTCAAACATAGTGTAATTTTGCTATAGCTATTTGAATCCCACAAATATGAGGCCCTTTTAACTGCATTACTATAGAAAAAAATAATAGAACATAATAATAAATTTTGTAGCCTTATCGAGTTAAACAAAATATTATTAACAAACATGTGTACATTTTGTAAATTAAATAATTAAATAATTTATAAGACTTTAGTACTTATTCACGTTTCCCATTTTCTGGAGCAGCAAATTTTCGAAATATAATTAAATTTATTTTTAAATTAAATTAAATTATGTAATAATTAAATATAATTTTTTAATTCATTGATTATATTACATTATACGTTCATTTTTCTTTTTATTTAATTTATAATACATATTTATACGGAAAGCATTTATAGCGTCAAACTTTAAGGTTCCAGTTTATACACAGTAATATCCCAGAACGGGAGTAAATTTCATATTGCGTAACTTACGCCAAAAGTTTTCATGCAATTTCATATCATATTATATTGAAAAGCAAGAACTCACATAACTTTTGTTCTGACAACGTGCTACAAAACAATCTCTTTTTGATTACTACTTAAGTTAGAAAAAACTTTTTTGACGAAATATAAAAAAAGGCAAATTTTCCGTGTTGGTACTATTAATATAAAAAAGTAAAAAGAGCTAAAAATAAATTGCATGATAAAACATATTATCAATTAAGTCGTTATGTAACTATAAAAGAATTATGCATATATACAACAGAGAAATCAAATTTTGTATCGTTTTTGGGTTCATTTAAGATTTTTGTTTTACAAATTGGTTCTGGTAAATAAAATAGACGTTTTTTACATTGTTCTTATATTAATATTTTATTATTTTTATACAATTTTTATACATCAAAATTCTATTAAAGTAAAATAATATTCGACATTTGTATTTTACGATCGACATTATTCGAAAAAAATTATCTTGTATTTCTCCTAGAATATTTTTATGCAATTATTTTGACAGTGTGCTTTATAACGAAATGAGATAAATAGAACTATATGATTCAGTCAGTATCAATACGTATTGCGTTTCAGAATAAAAAAGATAATCCTTGTACAAAGCCAGATATTTATATTAAATATCTCGAGACAATATGTTTGTTGTAAATACCTTTTTACGGAAATATCTCACCTGGAGATATCTCACATGAATTTCTCTTGATGAACAGCGCACTCTAGTACAGAGGATTTAATTTTATATCAAGCGTGGAAATATTTACATCATATTTATGAGCAGAAATTAATGTAAGAAGAATGATACGTTAATTTTAGTAAGTATGCTAAAAATATTCCACTTGTTCCGCTATATTGTATAACCAATGTATTCTGTTTCTTCTGGCGTGACATCGTTGATGAACACGCTGGATGTTAATAGATGATCGAAATGATGAATGTCAAACATGTAACAGTTATTTGTAAAAAACTGCAAAATATAAAGTTAATCACATATGAAAATTTCGTGATGAATCGACTTTGAAAATGAGGTATCGACGCTACCATTCATATTACAATGAACGAGTTAACAAGTATCAAATTTTGAAATATAATATGCTAATTCACTTAATACACAAGATATATAACAAACGTGTATAAACGCGAATTAATCGAAAGAAATTGAAAAAAATATATAAATATAAAGAAAAGGATTTTCTAATTTAATTACGATCTATTTGAAAATGAAGAATTTAAAATTAATATTTAAGAAATAAATAATGCTCGCTTGTACACTTAACAAGTAACTTACTACTCCATCATGTTGTCCGATAATTATGACTGGATCGTTGATTATTGTGCCAGAAGTTATCATATTATGAGAGCAGTTTATATAACGGCATGCTGACTCGGAAGAATTGTTTATAAAATCTTTACTTATCACTTGTCCCCCTTTTATCACGAGCACGCCAGCTAAACCTAAAGTATTAAGTATGTTAATATTTACTTATTAACACGTCATTTTTGTGAACCAATTTTTTTGTTTTTATTTCTATTTATTTCGTTAATCAAGTTATACTCTCTATAAACAGTTTTTTACCGAATTTATACAAAAAGCGTTTATGCAGAATGCTCTGTATTAATGTTATGATGTTGTAATTGGTTTTGCGCCCTTTAGCGCGTATTTTAAACACCATTCCAAGTCTCTCGTCATTAATAAAGTAGTTGTTTCCCACACGAATTGAAAAGCTATATACGGAACCTCTCCTCGGGGATTGTATACGTAAGTCTAAGGAATACTGTGAATTATGTATTTCCAAAATATTTGTGCTCCCAGACATTCCTGTTAAAATGTAAAACTGTTGTACTTCGAATGCGTAAGATCAAGAATACTTTTCATTATGTTTCTCACCATTTAAGATTGAATGGATCTCTTTTTAGATTAGGACATGCAACCACTTCAATTTCGAATTCGTCGAAGTATTCGTGTAATCCGTACAGAACTATTATATAATGAACAGATATAAAGTATCACGTATCTAAATTTAGTTATATATTATATACATACGATCTCTGATGTTTACGAGGGTAGCTGAATTCACCGATCTGTCTCTATATTTATAATTATCATCTTTATTTTTGTAATAACCTAAACCTTTAAAGGCTAAATCTAAATCGTTAATGTGCTCCATATGGCTCGATTTAAATTAATTTCCTTAATTAATATTATCGCCGAAGGTTTCTTCTTTCACAGTCTATGATAATAAATATGAGTAATCGCACTGAGCGTTTCGAACTGTTCTTAAATGTAAGAATTGTAAACTAAATATAAGCGCGGTCAACGAGACAATGATAACAAATCAATATTGATTAGTGAGAATGTAAATATGTTTTGAATTCAACAATGAATTTCGATAAAAATTTTTATTATGTATCTATAAATTAAAAAGACGATTTGGAAAAGAAGTTAAATTCATGAAACGCTTCTTTCGCTTTGCAAACTTAGTTGAAAATTTGAACGTTTTTGCAAAATTGAAACTGGCTTGTTATCGCATGGCATTTTTAAGATCGTTATAATCTTCGTTATAATCTTAGAATCTTTCATATATTTAAATTAAACAGTTACATTTCGTGGATGCAGATATTTATCTACTGTTAGCGGCAGCCTTTGACAAATCGTATTATTAAAGAGGATCACTATATATTTTTAACGTCATCGATTTCAGCTAAATATGTATATATTAAATATATATACATATATAATAAAATGATGAAAAATTTAGTATTTTTTAAACATAGTTTAATTACATTAATTAGCTGTTTAAATTCCACAAATTTAGTATGCCTTTTAACTAAATTACTATAGAAAATAATAATGAATTTTGTAATCTTGTCAAGTAAACAAAATATTTTTTTGAAATATATATATTTTGAAAATTAAATCATTAAATAATTAGAAGTATGTAGAGAATATGGATGAATATATACAAATATGTATATTGAGAGATTTAACATATTTAATATGTACATGTATAACAATAAGTGATATAATGAGGAGAAAAAAATTATATATTTAAATATTATTATATTAATTTATTTTATTGAATCTTGCAGATATATTCTTATATACATACGTACTTTTCTTTTTCTTATTATTAATGATACATGTCCTTGCGCGCACATAAGGTTCTGTAATTAATTTCACAGAAAAAAACAAAGACTCATGCATTGACATCTAATCTGAAATAAAATTAATTGTTGCACTCTATTCTTTTTCTTCTTTCATATAATTAATAATATCGTATTCGTAACGTTTCCAAATGTTTCTCATTAAACAGTAATCTGCTTATTATGTTTCAAATGTATATTGAAAATTTTATTTTATAATCGCAGTTTATTCTTGAAAATGTCACATATTTTTAAGTTTGGAAAAATAATTATATCAAGTTACAGATAGATATAAGTAAAATAGAAATCTGATTAATTTTGTTTTATATGTGCATATGTGCATATAAAAAAAGAGAATTGTCATATTACTGTCTATTAAAGCGCAAAGAAGAAAAAGATTTTCGCGAATATCGAGATGCAATTCAACAGGATTATTAGCTGTCATTTTCTCATATCTTATCTCCTTTCGTTATTGTGGAAAAGAAAGAAACGAACGCCTAAATAATTAACGCTGTTAATGCTAGTAAGGATGACGCACGCGAACGATGCCACGAAGGTTTCCTTCGAACCTCAGTCGAGCAAACAAATAGCCGGAATTCATTATCGGAGTCGTGTCGACGGGTATTCCTTGGGGTGGATCAATATAAGTTCCTAAGACCTTCGTTTCCTCTCGTCGGGTATTTGCTTCGAAGTGGCTCTCTTCGAAATCCGCGAGAAGGAGAATATATATCTGCTTTATTATCATGTACAATGGAAAATTTCGCGTTCTGACTTGTCCCCAGCAATTAAGCTTCTTTTCTCCAATAAATCATGGACACGAGTAAAATAAGAGATATTAATCTGTTGGAAAATAAAATTATTTCTAGCATTTAAAATTCGGGAATTCAGAAGGGGAGAGAAATATGCGTATATTATATTATATTTTCACGATTAAGTTGATTTTAATGGACGGATAATGACATACGCGTAATATATTGTAATTAGGTTTATTAGGTCCCTATAAAACCTAATAAAAATTCGATGGCTGTGCGAAAGTGCGTAATGCCGCGATATAATGAATCTAATTTACGCGAAAACGCGTTTCATTGAACGACAAACGATATAGGTATACGCTGCTCTCCATAAATTCGATCCTTTTTGCATAAAAAAAGCCTTTTATGAAAGCTTTTTATAAAACGCTTTAACGACGTTTAAGTAATAAATGGCTATTGACAATTGTAATTAATTATTATAGATTTTAAATAAATTTTTTATTGCATTACACATTCTTTTTTATTACATTGAATTTTTTAATTTTTTTTTCCAATTCTCTCTCTCTGTTGTATTTTAAGGAAAGGAAAATATACATGAGATATATTTTTAGAAGCATTTGTTATTATATATTACGAGGACGTCATATATGTATTGCAAAGAAAGCCTTTATAAAAACTTTTTATAAAACGCTTTAACGGCATTTAAGTAATAAATGGTTATTGACAATTGTAATTAATTATTTTAGATTTTAGATAAATACATTTTTTTATTGCATTACAAATTCTTTTATTAAAGTGAATGTTTTAATTTTTTTCCAATTCTGTTGTATTTCGGGGAAAGGAAAATATACACGAGATGTATCTTTAGAAGCATATCGTTATTATATATTACAGGGATATCATTTGTAATTACAAAAAAGCCTGTTATGAAAGCTTTAACGACGTTTAAGTATAATAAATGGCTAGATAAATTTTTTTTTTATTACATTGAATTTTTTAATTTTTCCTTCCAATTCTCTTTGTTGTATTTCAGGGAAAGGAAATGTATACACGAGATGTATCTTTAAAAGCATTCATTATTATATACTGGGAAGCCATGTGTATTAAGTTCAGAGAGCGTGTGTTGATATGTACATATTTTTGAAATTTTACCTCTGCTGTCTCTCTGTGTTTTCACGCCGCCTTGAGCTGACCTTCCGACCAACGCGACATCACAAAATGTACATACATACCCGAAGAGAGCTTATTGCGCTTTTCCCAAAAGCGCAGCTTCCCATTATTATTATATATAACTCGTCTGCGCGCGACGCACGTCATCCGCCGCGATGTTCGCGCTGCGGGTTATGAAATATCGCGAAAAGTCGGAATATAGTGAGTGGGTCAGCTCCGGAGGAGTCTGCGCGAGGGGAAAAAGCGAGAGAAAATTCACCGTCGGAATTTTGGCGCCGAGCGAGTACAAGTTTTACTCGCCTATGACAAACGTCCCTATATTTTTTTATTTTTTTATCGGCGTTATGAATTATTATCTTGTCGCAGGCATATCGCGAACGCTCTCTCTCGCTCTTTATATTTTTTCTCTCTCTCTTTCTCTCTGCGAGCATTCTCACTCCGATAAACCGGAAATTGGAAGAGTCTGTAGGTGCCAAAATAAAAATTAAAATCGACGATACGATATGGCATTCGATCGATCGCTTCTCGAGCTTGCTGATTTAATGCGAACGTTGTCGTTCGCGATGATGAAGCCGATAATGATAACGCAACTGCTGACTTGAAACAGTGTAAAAACCATGACACGTGAAAAAGTTTCAGTCGTAACCATAATACCTAAGCAAATTTATCAATCACAGTCGTTAATAATTGATTTATATATAGAATGTATATTGAATCTGATAAATATTTTGCGGATCAAATAAAAATCCTGGATCAATTAGCAGTTTATGTCTCCAAAAGAAAAAATGAGAAAGAAAGAAAGATTTTATATAAAGAATAGATGTTAGATGCTTCTCGCGAATTAATTATTCAATTATTTAATTAGAATCTACAAAGAGTTCCAATAATAATATTTTTGATGTTTGCGTATAGTGCCAAGAAGTATTATAGAGAAAACAGATTATCTTTATAAGAACAAAATTCTTGATAAGGTATTCTTATCACGAAGAATAACAGAACAAGGCATGTTAAAATTTTTAACGAAAAAAATGTCCGTGAATTGCGAAAAATACACTTACATTTTAATTATGAATTTTAACATCTTTGGAAATTATCATCTTTTATATTCATATTATTATTATTTAGTATTTTATCATTATTATTGTCGGTCAATAGCGGACGTCTGCATGGCGAAACAATTATGTAAATGTCCTATATGCATATGTCGTGTTATACAGTTGGAAAAAACATTTTATCTCTTCATAATATATAATATCTTTACATAAACTTGACATGGCGCAAATAAGTACAAATATAAATAAATACAATATGCACTTCAAAAAATGCACTGCATTATAAGTCATCCGTCTAAAAATATACACAAAACCATAAAAATATACTGTTGTTGTGCATAATAATTTAGAACAGGATACTACTGTCTCTTGATATTTTTGCTAATGAATGAAAGCCTCACGAATATAAATCATCTCTGATCCTCATTTACATACGATACGATTTACATACGAAATACTACTTGATGTTTGTTACAATTTGTTTTAAAAACAAAATAAATGTCTATATCATAAGTAATCACAGAAAATGATTGGCTTTAAGTCAAAGAATAGAAAATTTTAGATCGAGAGTATGGTCGCAAATTTAAAATATTTTTGTTCTACAAATTGATTCTTTATACATAAAAGAGTCATTTATTGTAAAATATCGAATTTTTTAACATAATTTTCGCAAATTGTTTTGTAAAAAATTTTGTTCTTCTGAAAAAATATTAAATTTATAAAAAACTTGTGAAATATAAATATATACTTATATATTTTATACATTATATATATAATAATATACATATATAGAAATATATATATATTTGTACATTTAACTATATATAAATTTATATATTTATATAATTACATATTTATATATTTATATAAATTTTAGATTGTCAATACAATGTTAGATTTTAACTACATTTTATATTTAAAAATTAATAAAATTGTATAAATCGTTAATGTAATGAAGATGTAAAGAAGATATTTAAAAAAATATATAGATCTCACGTAAATTTATCTAGGAAATTTGAATTTTTTAATTAAAAATATAAATTTAAAATTATGTTTTATTGACGAATTATTATAGTTTGAAGAAATTTAAATTTATAATTCACAAATAGACGGTTTCCGCATATGAATTAAATTTGTTTGTTATTCTATTTAAAGGGTCATATATATGTATATAATTAAAAATATATTTGTTGTGCGTTTATATTAATATAAATTTTATTAAATAAAATATATTAAATATTTATATTAATAAATTACATAATTATTTATATAATAAATTTATATAATTATATAATTATTTATATAATGAATTTATATAAATAAAATATATTTGATATTTATATTAATTTATTTTTTGGTATATTTACGCTAATTGTAAAATAAATCAAATAAATTGTTCCATCTGCATAAAAATAAAAAAAAAATTTTAAGAAAAATATATCATCGAACATTTTCTTTTTTCTGATATTTTTCTACATCGTCAATCAAAACAAAGATCACTTGTACTACGTGATTCAGTCAGTATTAAAATAGTAATAAGTATTGCGTTTAAAAATTGGAGAGATAATCTTTCTGCAAAGCTAGTTATATGTGTAAGATATCGCGAGATGATATTACATTACAAAAATATTTATATCACTTTATGATGAAAAACTATAGCAAGAAGATTGAGATACTTTTTAATTATTATGCTAACAAAGACGAATTATTTCTTCCGCTATATTGAAGTAACCAATGTATTCTGTCTCCTTCGGCGTGACATCGTTGATAAATATTTCGGGTACATATAGGGAGTAAGCGTAAAACATGTGACACTTAACTGACGTGAACTGTAAAATATAAAACTTATGACATCTGAATGTTTCATGATGAATATCGGCATTGAAAATGCGGTATCGACATTTCTTGCTACAATCGAGTTAACGAGGATGAAATTTTAAAATATAAAATGTTGCTTCGCATAACAGATATATATATATATCAAAACTAATAAACAAAAATAGAAAAAAATATGAAAAAAAATTAAACGAGGATCCATTTAAATATAAAAAATTTAAAATTTAAAATATTTAAGAAAGTAGTGCTCTTTTTTGTGTATTTAACAACTTACATCTTTACCATGTTGGCGTTTTATAATTGCAGTTGGATCGTTGATTATTGTGCCAACAGTTATTAGAGCTGAATCGTTGTTTATATAATGGCACATTAACTTGGAAAAATTCTTTACATCATATGCAGTTAGCACTCGTCCCCCGTTTATCACGAGGACGCCAATTAAACCTAAAGTATTAAGTATAAAAGATTTATAGACGCTTTTGTGAATCAATTTCACTGTTTTTGTTTTTCATTTATTTCGTTAATTAAATTATATTTTCGTATAGCCAGTCTTTTACCGATTTTAAACGGAAAGCGTTTATGCAGAATGTTCTGTATTAATGTTATGATGCTATAATTGGTTTTGCGCCCTTTTGCGCGTATTTTGAGCATCATTCCCGGTCTTTTGTCACTTGAATAGTAATTGCTGCTACGTAATGAAGTGATGCTTGTGGAACCTGTTTCTGGGGTTAGTATAATCTTGGATGGATCATATATTTCGTAAATTTTTCTGTTGCCAGACAGTCCTGTTGAATTGTAAACCTGTTATATTTCGAAGGCCCAAGATCAAGTATATAATTGTTATTATCTTTCTCACCATCAAAGTCCAGATTGTACGGGTTTTCAGTTAGATTGGGGCAGGGAACCAGTTCAATTTCAAATTCGTCGAAGTATTCGTTTAATTCGTACAGAACTATATCATTATATAATGACAGATGTAAAGTATCACATATTTAAATTAAGTAATGAATTTTATATACGTACCATCTTTGATTTCTTCGAGGGTAACTGGATTAAATGTTGTGGTTTCATATTCAAAATCACCATCTCTATATTTGAAATCATTATTTACAACATCATCTTTATTTTCAAAATCATTTAAGCGTCTAGAAATGTCATCGTCCGAAATGTGCTCCATAATGTTCAATTTGATTTGGACGCGATATTATGAATGTTATGTATTTCTTAGGTGGCTATTTTAGATTAACATATATACAAATGAAAACATCCAACAGAGTACATATCTCTTGTTTTTAAAAATAAAATTAAAAAATAATATTATATTTAATATTACATTATTTATTAAGGACAAGATTGTGTGTGATTGAAAAAGTAAATTGCACAATAAAAAAGAATATTTCTTATCAGATGTTTGTTAGATTATGTGTTTTCAGATTTTAAAATTATTTTTGTTTTAAAATGAAAATATATGTTAGAAGAACGAATATATGTTTCTTATTTAATCGATCCTTTGCATTATTTTGTTTACACGTTTTTAAGTATAAAATGATTAAATGATGAATATTTACGGAATATTTTTCAATAATATATTATATCAAGGACGTATGCTAATGCTAAAAAACGTAAAATATGCCTTTAAATGCAATATACGTATATGTACAAATGTATGTATATACGTACATTTTATATATACATGTATACATATAATGCAGTTTATACTTACGCTGCGAAATTTTTGGCGTATAATTGTTCGAGGTATTAGCGGAGGTTTCTTCTTTCACAGTCTGTAAATATGAATAATTGCACGGAATGTTTCGGCGTGAACTAGTCTCTTAAATATAATCGAAAGCAGAATTGTAAACAAAATATGAAAACGGTTAACGGGATAATGATAACAAATCAATACGAGTAAATATAAGATTTGAATTCACCAACAAACTTGATACTAATATTCTTATAATATTTTTCTTAAAGTAAAAAGACGATTTGAGAAAGAAATTAATTTCATAAAAATTTCATTTGTTTTCCAAACTTGGAATATAGTTAGTTTCAATATATATTCAATATGTATTCTTTGTTCTTTTTATTTAACTCTGTAACATTTACATTCAATCGCAAAACTTTTAGATTTATATACCTTAATATATGTATTCCATAGAACTGGAGTAATTTTATGTCGCCAAACTTACGCCAAAAGTTTTCATGCAATTTCATATCATATCACATCGAAAAGCAAGGACTAACTTTTGTTCCGACACGTGTTACGAAATAATCTTTTTTATTATTACATAAGAGAGAAACTTTTTTGACGAAATATAAAAGAGATAGCAGGATAGGAGAGAACGAGATGGAGTGAATTTAAATTCCCTACAATTAAGGTTTCCTTCTGAATTTTTATCATATGATTGATAGAAATCTGGTTCTTTGTTATTTCGGAACGTTTTCGTATCGTGCTTTGAGTTCTACTCTCACACACATAATATGTAATCTTTGTGCAATGGAATTCTAATAATAATAATATTAGTAATAATACACGTTCAATTTCTGGATGCTGACTGATTTTACTTATTCCAAACAATAAAGAATACTTCTTTCACATTTCTTGCCAAAGTTGTAAGAATGACGATAAATTTTCTGTGCTGCTACTATTAATATAAGAAAGCAGAGAAATTAAAAAAAGCAGAGAAGAATTTGCATGATAAAATGGAGATGATATCAATTAAGACGTTGTGGTAAAAGGTAATACCCTATTATACGACAAAGGAGTAAAAGTATCATCTTTGATTTTGTACAATATTTTTGTTCTACAAATTGATTCTTTGTACATAAAAGAGTCATTTATTATTTAGAGTCATTCACTAGCGGATCCTGACGTCGATAATGGGGGGTTTTGCAAAATTATTTTATTTAATATTTTTGGTTTCATGATTAACTTTTATTCCAAGATCAACGACGTCGATAGCTCTTTAATGTTTGTTTTTCTTTATTTATATTTTTTAAACAAATTCAGCAAAACTGTTTCTTTTAATTTGCAAGAGGGGGGGGGGGTTAACCCCAAACTTCCCCCTCCCAGGATCCACCAGTGTATATATATATATATGTATATTATATAGATATAAAGAATTTCTCGCCTAATTATTTTCATGCAACAAAATTATCTCATCATTTCGTCCTATGTCTGACTTAATCTATACTTAACTCCTTGAATGCGTAATGAGTATAATTTAGAGTGTATCTTATACTTTTATATATATATGTATATAAAAAAAATATATATATAAAAGTATAAGATACACTGTAAATTATACTCATTACGCATTCAAGGAGTTAAGTATAGATTAAGTCAGACATAGGACGAAATGATGAGATAATTTCGTTGCACGAAAATAATTAGGCGAAATTCTTGATATCTATATAATATATGTATACAATATGTATGTATAAGATACACTGTAAATTATACTCATTACGCATTCAAGGAATTAAGTGTAGATTAAGTCAGACATAGGACGAAATAATGAGATAATTTTGTTGTACGAAAATAATTAGGCGAAATTCTTTGTATCTATATGATATATATTATATAGATAAAATATATATTATATATATATATATATATATATTATATAGATATAAAGAATTTCTCGCCTAATTATTTTCATGCAACGAAATTATCTCATCATTTCGTCCTATGTCTGACTTAATCTATACTTAACTCCTTGAATGCGTAATGAGTATAATTTACAGTAAACCAGTACAAAACTGTAGAGATCGTACGTAATAACGAGTTAATATAATTTTGCTAATATAATTTTAAATTATAAAAAATACAATTAGATTTTAAATACATCTTATATTTAAAAATAAGCAAAATTATGTAAATCATCTTTATATATAATATCTAGATAAAGATGTAATAAAGATAATTTAAAGAAGGTCGCGTAAATCTACCTAAAAAATGTGAATTTTTTAATTAAAAATGTGAATTTAAAATTATGTTTTATTGACAAATTTTAATAGTTTGAAGAAATTTAAATTTAATCTGCAAGTAGACGGTTTCCGCATACGAATTAAATTTGTTTATGTTATCTTTTATAAAGGGTCTCATATATGTATATGTATTAATAAATATATTTTTTTTGTGCATTTATATACGCAATAAATTTTTGGTATATTTATGCTAATTGTTTGTAAAAGAAGTTGGACAAATTGTTCAATTTGCAGAAAAAAATTAAGAAAAAAAAATTATTTAAAGAAAGATATCATCAAATATTTAACATTTTCCTCTCTGAGTTTTCTTCATCGTTAATCAAAATAGTAACAAAGATTATTTGTTCTACGTGATTTAGTCAGTATTAAAAATATTAATAAGTATTTAAAAATTGGAGAGATAATCTTTTTGTGAAGCTAGTGATATATGTAAGATATTTCGAGATGATATTTTTGTTCTAAATACAATACTAAAACATCTTAATATTTAAATAAATTTCTCACGCATAACACACTAGAAAAACTGCAAAGAAATTGAGTTTATATCAAACATGAAAATATTTATGATAAAAAAACTATGGTAAGAAGATTGATACTTTTTAATAATTCTTCTAACAAACACGAATTATTTTTTCCGCTATATTAAAATAAGCAATGTATTCTGTCTCCTTCGGCGTGACATCCTTGAGACACACTTCGAATAAATATTGGGAGTTAGTGCGAAACATGTAATGCTTAATTTTCAATAACTGTAAAATATAAAGTTTATGACATATGTATGTTTCGTGACGTATCAGCATTGAAAATGAGGTTTCTTATTACAATAGTCGAGTTAACGAGAATGAAATTTTTAAGTATAATATATTACTTCACTTAATAAAAAATATAAAAATAATACAACTTTGTAATTAAATAATTCAATTAAAAATGAAGAATTTAAAATTTATATTTAAAAAAGTAATATTTGTTTGTGCATTTAATAAATAACTTACTACTTTATCATGTTGTTCTGTAATTTTAATTGGATCGTTGATTATTGTGCCAAGAGTTATTAGATTTTTATCGCACTTTACACGACACCTTAACTGGGAAGAATTATATTTAACATATCTATTTAACACTCGTCCCCCGTTTATCACAAGCACGCCACCTAAACCTAAAGTATTAAGTATGAAAGATTTGCACATCATTTTTTCGTGAATTTCTCAATTTCATTGTTTTTATTTTTCATTTATTTCGTTAATCAAATTATATTCCCATATAGCCAGTTTTTTACCCATTCTAAAACAAAAGCGTTTATGCAGAATTAATTGTATTAACGTTATAATGTTGTAATTAGTTTTGCGTCCTTTGGCACGTATTTTGAGCACCATTCCCGGTTTCTTATCAATGAAACAATAATTGCAATTCGGAATTGTAATGAGGTGTGCGGAACTTGCATGTGCTGATATATTCTCGTCCATACATGGATCATATATTTCCAAAAGTTTCACGTTGCCAGACAGTCCTGTTAAAATGTATGCCTGCTATACTTTAAAGGCGCAATATCAAGTATATTTGTTGTTATGTTTCTCACCATCGAAGTTAAGATTATATGGCTTTTTGGTGAAATTGGGAGAGGTAACCACTTCAATTGTAAATTCGTCGAAGTATTCGTTCAATTCGTACAGAACTACATTATATAATGATAGATGTAAATTATATGTCTAAATTAAGTAATAAATTTTATATACGTACCATCTCTGATATTTTCTAGGGTAACTGGATTCATTGATGTATCTATATTGAATTCTTCATCTTCATGTGCGTTGTCATCATCTTCATTTTCGAAATCATTTAAATCATTCAAATTTTTAAAAACATCGTCCGGAATGAACTGCATAATGCTCGATTTGAATCGAATATGATATTATATATGATATATATTATATATTATTTGTTAGCTATGGAAAACACAACAATTATTTGTTAGATTCCAATACTATATACAAAGTAAAACATCTAAGACAGTACACATCTCTTATTTTTAAAGATGAGATAATGTTACATTTAATATTTTAATATAAAATATATTAAGAACAAGATTGTATTATATGAACGAGCAAAGCTGATAATAAAAAAATGGTTTATCAGACTAGTTAGATTATTTGTTTTCAAATTTTTTAAGTATTTATTTTCGTTAAAAACAAAAATATATGTTAGATGAAAGAAAATATATGTTCCTAGATTAAGCGATTCTTTGCATTATTTTGTGTACGTATTAAAGTAAAATCATTAAATAATTTATAATTTACGATTAATAATTTACGAAATATTATATAATCGAAATATAATATCAGGTGCGCATGCAAATGCGAATAAACGCAAAACATGCTTCTATATATATAATATACGTGTATATATAAATTTTATATACGTATATACATTTAATATAATTTATACGTACTTTGTAAAATTTATGGCGAATAAAATTGTTCGAACTCTAATTAATATTACCGTCGGAGGTTTCTTCTTTCAGTCTATAAATATGAATAATCGCACAGAACGTTTCGACGTGAACTGTTCTCTTCTAACTGTTCTCTCTAAATATACCGAAAGCCGAAAGCAAAATATAAAAACGGGACAATGACAAATCAATATATGTTAGTAAAATTGTAAATAAGTTTTGAATTCACCAAAAAACTTTTATACAAATTTTTATACAAATTATTTATTTTTAAAATAAAAAGGCGATTTAGAAAAGATGTTAAATTCATAAAAATTTTTTTGTTTTGCAAACTCGGAATGTAGTTCCAAGTTATAATTCTGACTACGTTGTGAGATAGATAAACTAAGATTAGTCGATTAGCTTATGGTCTTATACGATAAGACTGAAACTTTTTCATTTGCAATTTATTCTGTAGCAGAGCACTAATAATACTTTTGTTATGACAACAAGAATGGCTTTAAGTTGAAAAATACAAAATTTCGATCGAGAGTTTGTCACGCACTTGAGATTACAATTCTATTTAAAATTTCTTAAAATTGGTTGAGAAGATTGTGATATACGTCTCTTTAAAGAAAGTTCAATAGGATCTTAATTTAATCACGTTTTAAATAACAAAAAATTATTAAAATGTAATTAATTTATATTTAAGTTACATTAAATTAATAATTGTTATATTTTAATAATTGTTATATTTAAATATAATAATTATATTTAAGTTACATTAAATTAATAATTGCCTTGTCTTGTTCCTTCCATTGTTTAATTTTATTATTATAAAAGCATCAGCTAATTAAGTTACTTTGATGTTCAATTATGTAATAATTAAATATAATTCCTCATTACATTTGTTATATTATATGTATATCCTTTGTTTTTTGGATTGATTCTAATAATTACATAGCAAGATCGAAACATTTCAGTTTATATACAATAATATGTATCCCAGAACTGTAATAATTTCATGTCGCGTAATTTACGCTAAGAATTTTTATATAATATTATATCATATATCGAAAAGCAAGATCTCACATAAATTTTGTTTCGTCACGTGCTACGAAATAATCTCTTTTTGATTACTACATAAGTTAAGAGGGGAACTCTTTTGACGAAATAAAATAAATAAAATAAAAAAACAAGAAATAGAAAGGGAAAAAACGTTGATGCGAAACAAAACTCTTCTAGATCTATAATTAAGATTTCTTCCAGTAATTTTATCATGATTAATAGAATCCAGTTTTGTTAGAAAACTTCAAAACGGTCTCGTCTCATGCTTTGAGTTCTATTCTTACCCACATGATATGTAAACTTTGTGCAGTGGAATTTGAATAAATGTGCGATAGTAATTTTCTGCTAAAAATAATAATAGTTATAGAATATTTTTCCAGATGCTGACAAGTACAAATTCTGCCGAGCTACAAAAAGTACTTTACATTTATTGCCATAGTAGTAGGAATATAATACCGATAAATTTATGCTGTTATTACTATTAATATAAAAAAGTAGAAATAAAAATGCAGAAGAAAATTGTATGATAAAATAGAGATATTATCAATTTGTGTCATAATGTAGTGGCTAAAAGAATAACACACTGTAATGCAAAAAAACAAAGTTTTATAAGTCTCTGGTTACATTAAAAATTTTTGTTTTACAAATTGATTGTTTATACATAAAAAAGTCGTTTTCTACATTGTTCTTATACTAATCATGTAACTATGTATATTTATATAATATATTTATGTAATATAACAATTATTATACAGAAATATAATTAAATAAATATATGCAATACATATATAAATGTATAAATATATAATATATAAATGTAAATTTTGAATTAAAAATATGAAAATGTGTTTTTTAATAAAATATAATAATTACACGCGCGCGCGAAATATATAAATATAGCAAACTGCAGATACAATTTTATATTTTTTATTTTATTTAATTCAAAGGGTCATTTATTTACAATGAAATACAAATATATATTTTTTGTATATTTGTACTAATATTTTTTGTATATTCTTGCTAATTGTTTGTAATCAAAGTGGAACAATTTGTAAAAAAAGCACGAAAGAATGTTTACAGAAAGATATGATCAAACTTTTAACATTTCTCTCTTTGATATTTTTCTTTCTTCGTAAATTAAAACAGAAATATACATAGATAATTTGAACTACGTAATTTATTTAGTATTAAAATATTAATAAGAATTGCGTTCCAAAATAGAGGAGATAATCTTTATGCAAAACTAGAGATTTATATAAGATATTTCGATGATATATTCATCGTAAATATACCATATAAAAACGTCTCACATAAATTTGTCATGAAGCACAGCGCACTAATACAGATGACTTGATTTTATATCAAGCGTGAAAATATTTATATCAAATTTATAATTAAAAATTAACGTAAAAAGAGTAAAAAGAGTGATACGTTTTAGTAAGTATGCTAAAAATGTGTTACTTCTTCCGCTATATTGAAGTATCCAACGTATTCTGTCTCCTCTGGCGTGACATCGTTGACGAACCAATTGAGTCCAAATTGGGAGTTAAAGCAAAACATGTAACGATCACTTGTATAAAACTGCAAAAGTTGATGACACATTAATGTTTCGTGATGTGTAAACTTTGAAAATAAAGTTACTTTATTATTACAATGATCGAGTTGACGAGTATGATATTTTTAAATATGTATTGTAAATACTATGTTAATTCACTTAACGTAGAACAAATATATAACAAAACGTATATAAATACAAATAAATCGAAAAAAACAGAAAAAAAATATATAAAAACATAAAGAAAAACGATTTTTAATTTAATTACAATTTATTTAAAAATAAAGAATTTAAAATTATAATATTTAAGAAAATAGTCCTCGCTTGTGCACTTGACAAATAACTTACTAGTCCATCATGTTGTCCTATAATTGTGACTGGATCATTGACTATTGCTCCCATAGGTATTTCTATTTTGAAATTGCAGTTTATATCATGACACATTAACTCGGAAGAATTGTTTTCAAAATATCCCTCTACTAATTGTCCCCCTTTTATCACAATAGCGCCACCTAAACCTAAAAGATTAAGTATGTACGATTTATTTATTTATAGACACGTTTTGTGAATTAATTTCAGTTTTTATTTGTTATTTATTTCGTTAATCCAATTTTGCTCTCATATATACAGTTTTTTTACCGATTTTATAACAAAAGCGCTTGTGCAGAATGTTCTGCATTAATGTTATGATGTTGTAATTGGTTTTGCGCCCTTTAGCGCGCATTTTGAGCACCATTCCCGGTCTCATGTTACTGAAAAAATAGTTTCTTCCCGGACGAATTGGAATATTTACAGCACCTGTTTGTGGGTCTGGGTCCATCTCTAAGTCAAAGGAATGCGTTGAATCATGTATTTCCAAAATATATGTATTTTTAGACAATCCTGTTAAAATGTAAAACTGTTATACTTCTAATGCGCAAGATCAAGGATGTTTGTTATTATGTTTCTCACCATTGGATTCAAAATTGTATGGCTCTCTGGTTAAACTGGGACATGCAACCACTTCAATTTCGAATTCATCGAAGTATTCGTGTAATTCGTACAGAACTATGTAATGACAGATGTAAGGTATTACATAATTAAATTAAGTAATGAATTTTATATACGTACTATCTCTGATGTCTTCAAGAGTAGCTGTATTGAATGATGATATGTATTTATCTTCAAACTCATTTTTTTGTTCGATGACATTATTTTTAAATTTGAGAGATCCTGCAGGGTTAATTTCAATGGAAATTCTCATAATGCTCGATTTGAATGTAACGCGACTATATAAATGTTATGATTTATTATATTTCTATAAAAAACGCAAGAATTGTTAAATCAGTAAATAATATACAGAGCATAACATGTAATAAAGTACATCTCAATTATTTTTAAAAAAGATATAATATTGTAATAGTATAAATTTTAAAGATGTAATGCAATATTATATATTTAATATTGTATTATAACATATATGTATAACATATTTTAAGAACAAGATTATATAATTGATTTGAGCAAACAAAGATAATAAAAAAAAAATTTGCTCATTAGATGCTAGTTAGATTAATTTGTTTCGAAATTTTAAGATTAAAAAAAAAATATAAGTAAGAAGAAATAAAATATAGAGTTTAAATTTATTCGATTCATTATTTTGTATATGTATGATATACGTGTTAAGGTAAAATCATTAAATAATTAATAATTTTCGAAATATTTTATAATCACATATCGGACACGTATGCTAATGCGAACAAACGCAAAACATGTAATATAAGTATAAATGTATACACACACATTTCATATACATATATGTACATATATATAAAATAGCCTCATACTTACATACAAATGTATGGCGTATAATTGTTCGAGCTTTAATTAGTATTATCGCCAAAGTTTCTTCTTTCACAGTCTGCAAATATGACTAATCGTACGGAGTGTTTCGGTGTATATTGTTCACTTAAATGTATGTAAAAAGCGGAAGGGTAAACAAAATATCACAGTTAACAGGACAATGATAACAAGTCAATATGGATTAGTGAGATCGTAAATAAATTTTGATTTCACCAACGAACTTTGATACAAATTCTTATAATTTATTTTTAAAATAGAAAAACGATTTGAAAAAGGAATTAAATTCATAAAAATTTCTTTTACTTTGCAAACTTGAAATGTATATTCAAGTTTCAAGTTGTATATTTGACTGCGTTGTTAGAAAGCTTCAATACGACTGTTGCTTTTATATTAACAGATCAAATGAAATGACATGATATAAAAATAGATATGTTTAATTTTTAGAATTAATTCAATCATTTAATCATTATTTATAAATTTTAGACTTGCTTTTAAATGATGTGATATGAAATAGAAGGTCGTTTCCTTAATATTCAATAATGATAATAATATTAATAATTTTTTATCATGAAAAATAATAAAGAAATAATCTCTTTTTGATTACTGCATAAGTTAGGAGGAACTCCTTTGACGAAATAAAATAAATAAAATAAAAAAACAAGAAACAGAAAGGGAAAAAACGTTGATGCGAAACAAAATTCTTCTAGATCTATAATTAAGATTTCTTCCAGTAGTTTTATCATGATTAATAGAATCTAGTTTTGTTAGAAAACTTCAAAACGTATCTCGTCTCTTGCTTCGAGTTCTATTCTTACCCACATGATATGTAAACTCTGTGCAGTGGAATTTGAATAAATAAACGATAGTAATTTTCTGCTAAAAATAATAATAGTTATAATATATTTTTCCAAATGTGTGCTGACAAGTATAAATTCTGCCGAGCTACAAAAAGTACTTTACATTTATTGCCACAGTTGTAAGAATATAATAACGACAAATTTATGCTGTTATTACTATTAATATAAAAAAGTAGAAATAAAAAGCGTAGAAGAAAATTGTATGATAAAATAGAGATATTATCAATTAGTGTCATAATGTAGTGGCTAAAAGGACATCACTGTTAAGCAAAGAAACAAAGTTTTATAAGTCTGGTTACATTGAAGATTTTTGTTTTACAAATTAATTGTTTATACATAAAAATGTCGTTTTCTACATTGTTTTCATACTAATCTTTTATTCTAATTATTTTAAAACAATTTTCCATTAATATAAAATGGGCGAAATTCGTATTTTAATGATCGATATTATTTATGCAATAAAAATAATATCTTACAATTCTTTAATTTATTTATCCTATAATATTTCTTATACAATTATTTTTACAGTGTGCTTTATACTGTAATGGGCTAAATATATAAAAAAATTTAAGTCTAAATGTGTATGTTTTGCTAAATATATACTTAATATAATGCAATATAAATTATTTAGTTCTTTGTTTGCGTCTGAAAAATTGTTTAGTCTGTATGTAAAGTGTTATATATATTTATATATATACAATATAAATGTATATACATATATTTATATTATATATATATTTTATATATATTTTTTTATATATAAATGTTTAGACTTTATGTAAAAATTTTTAATTTATAAGCTTGTGAGAGAAATATATATATATATTTTTTTTACATATATGTAATTATGTATATTTATATAATATATTTATGTAATATAACAATTATTATACAGAAATATAATTAAATAAATATATGCAACACATATATAAATGTATAAATATATAATATATAAATGTAAATTTTGAATTAAAAATATGAATTAAAATTGTGTGTTCTTTAATAAAGTATAATAATTATACGCGTGCGCAAAATATAAATTTAGCGATCTGCAGAAAATACAATTTTATATTTTTTATTTTATCTAATTCAAAGGGTCATTTATTTAAAATAAAATATAAATGTACAAATATATATTTTTTGTATATTTGTACTAATATTTTTTGTATATTCTTGCTAATTGTTTGTAATCGAAATTGAACAATTTGTAGAAAAAGTACGAAAGAATGCTTACAGAAAGATATGATCAAACTTTTTAACATCTTACTCTCCAATATTTTTCTTTCCTCGAAAATTTAAACAAAAATATATATATATATATATATATATATATATAATTTGAACTACGTAATTCATTTAGTATTAAAATATTAATAAGAATTGCGTTCCAAAATAGAGGAGATAATCTTTATGCAAAACTAGAGATTTATATAAGATATTTCGATGATATATTCATCGTAAAAACCATATAAAAACGTCTCACATAAATTTGTCATAAAGCACAGCGCACTAATACAGATGACTTGATTTTATATCAAGAGTGAAAATATTTATATCGAATTTATAATTAAAAATTAACGCAAAAAGAGTAAAAAGAGTGATACGTTTTAGTAAGTATGCTAAAAATGTGTTACTTCTTCCGCTATATTGAAGTATCCAACGTATTCTGTCTCTTCTGGCGTAACATCGTTGACGAACCGATTGAGTGCAAATTGGGAGTTAAAGCCAAACATGTAACGATCACTTGTATAAAACTGCAAAAGTTGGCGACACATTAATGTTTCGACACATTAATGTATAAACTTTGAAATAAAGTTATCTTTTTTATTACAATGATCGAGTTAACGAGTATGATATGATATGTACTATGTTGATTCACACACTTAACGTAGAACAAATATATAACAAAACGTATATAAATACAAATTAATCGAAAAAAACAGAAAAAATAGAAAATATAATATAGAAAATATAAAAACATAAAGAAAAATAATTTTTATAATTTAATTACGATTTATTTGAAAATGGAGAATTTAAAATTATATATTTAAGAAAATAGTTCTCGCTTGCGCACTTAACAAATAACTTACTAGTCCATTATGTTGTCCTATTATGATTGGATCATTGACTATTGCGCCAGTAGATATTTTTATTTTTGAACTGCAGTTTATATTATGGCATATTAACTCGGAATAATTGTTTTTAAAATATCCCTCTACTAATTGTCCCCCTTTTATCACAATAACGCCACCTAAACCTAAAAGATTAAGTATGTAAGATTTATTTATTTATAAACACGTCATTTTTGTGAATCAATTTCATCGTTTTTATTTGTTATTTATTTCGTTAATCAAATTTTGTTCTCATATAAACAGTTTTTTACCCATTTTATACGAAAAGCGCTTGTGCAGAATGTTCTGTATTAATGTTATAATGTTGTAATTGGTTTTGCGCCCTTTAGCGCGTATTTTGAGTACCATTCCCGGTCTTTGTTCACTAAAAAAATAGTTTTTTCCCACACAAAATGGAAAATTATGTACAACACCTGTCTCTGGGTCTGGGTCCATCTCTAAGTCAAAGGAATACCTTGGATCATGTATTTCCAAAATATATGTTTCTTTAGACAATCCTGTTAAAATGTAAAACTGTTATACTTTTAATGCGCAAGATCAAGAATGTTTGTTATTATATTTCTCACCACCGAATTTAAGATTGAATGGATCTCTTTTTAGATTAGGACAAGCAACCACTTCAATTTCGAATTCATCGAAGTATTCGTGTAATTCGTACAGAACTATGTAATGACAGATGTACAGTATTACATAACTAAATTAAGTAATGAATTTTATATACGTACTATCTTTGATGTCTTCAAGAGTAGCTGTATTGAAAGATGAATTGTATTCTTCTTCAAAGTCATTTTCATATTCGATGATATCATTTTCAAATTCGAGAGATCTTATAGGGTCAACTTTAATGTGATTTCTCATAATGCTCGATTTGAATGTAACGCGACTATATAAATGTTATGATTTATTATATTTCTCTATAAAAAACGCAAAAATTGTTAAATCAGTAAATAATATACAGAGCATAACATGTAATAGAGTACATCTCAATTATTTTTAAAGAAGATATAATATTGTAATAATATAAATATATTTTCAGAACAAGACATAACTAATTTAAACAAGCAAATTTCATAATAAAAAGAGAAAGTTTGCTTTTAGATGCTAGTTAGATTAATTTGTTTCGAAAGTTTATGATTTTAAAAGGAAATATAAGTTAGAAGAAATAAAATATAGATTTCTAATTTATTCGATTCTTTTTCCATTATTTTGTATATGTATGATGTACGTGTTAAGGTAAAATCATTAAATAATTAATAATTTTCGAAATATTTTATAATCACATATCGGATGCAAACAAACGCAAAACATGTGATATTAGTATAAATGTATACACACACATTTTATATACATATATATACATATATAGCTCATACTTACGTTAAAATATATTATGGCATATAATTGTTCAAGTTTTAATTAGTATTATTGTCAAACGTTTCTTCTTTCACAGTCTGCAAATATGACTAATCGTGCGGAGCGTTTCAGTGTATATTGCTCACTTAAATGTATGTAATCGAAAGTTTAAGGGCAAACAAAATATCACGGTTAACAGGACAATGGTAACAAGTCAATATGGATTAGTGAGAATGTAAATAAATTTTGATTTCACCAACGAATTTTGATACAAATTCTTATAATTTAGTTTTAAAGTAGAAAGACGATTTGAAAAAGAAGTTAAATTTATAAAAATTTCTTTTACTTCGGGCAAACTTGAAATGTATATTCAAGTTTCAAGTTATATTTCTGACTTGTTAGAAAGCCTGATTATGATTGTTTGATTTTATATAAATAACAGATCAAATAAAATGACACGATATAAAAATAGATAAGCTTAATTTTTAGAATTAATTCAATCATTTAATTATTTATAAATTTTAGATTTGCTTTTAAATGATGTGAAATAGAAGAACGTTTTCTTAATATTCAATAATGATAATAATATTAATAATTTTTTATCATAAAAAATAAAAAATTCTTTCAGATTTCTAATTACTTTTTTTCTGTATATAGAATGTATATATGTATATATATAAAAATAGAATATGTATATATATATATATAGGAGTTTAAGAAATGTGAATTCTTTATTATTTATAATAAAAATGTATATTTAAAGTCAACTTTCTTCTATTTCATATTACATCATTTAAAAGCAAGCCTAAAATTTCTAGATTCTGATTAACTAATTAATAATTATATATATATAAACAAATAGGAAAATAGCCAAAAATAAATCGAATTATAATAGTTGCAATTCAATGATTATTTAGTATAACAACAGGAGGAAATTTTACGAAATTCTTTTTTTAATTTCAAGCATTTAGTATATCTCGCCTGCGGTCATTTTCGTTCCACTGACAGATAGAGCTCTATGTCCACTCAATTTCTTTCTGTCAAAGTGAAGGAGCGAACATAGGCGACCGATTGGTGGGATTTAAGGGAAGTGATACTTTTCCTCCAGAATCAACGTGCGCAGTTTATCCAACATCTTCCCGTATCTTCCCGTCCGATTAATCCCTACGAATAATCTGTTCCGGATACAGAATTCGAAAGTCTCTTAAATCACGGGAGTGATTTCGCAACCTGTGCGAGCACCTCGAGATAAATTGAAGAGATCTTCCTCTCTAGTTCTAAGTGTCTCTCACAATCGGTGGATGCATTGTTTCTGTTCAACTTTAAGTTAAACCAAAGTTCCTCTGCATATTCGCGCCTTTGAAAGCCAGGAATCTCTCGTTTCCGAGAATATGTATGTATTATCTATTATATGTATATCGGGGAACTCGATCGCATTTCGCGATATTACGTATGTACATATATGTACAATCGAGATCCGATCGGTTCAAGTTTTAAACGCATCGATGAGCTTGAGTTACGCAGCAGAAAAGGGAGATCAGGTATCTCGCGAGGGAGATATACGACCGGGCGTTAACGAGGTGCGTTATTTCGGTGTTCGCGAAGAAACTGCCGCTTACCTTCCGGATGGAGAGGAGAATCATATTTTATATCGCTATCGACTCTCTTTCTCGATAACTGCCACCTGACTCTCGCATCTCTCCTCCTTAGTCGGATCGAAAAGCGTTGACGGTGAAGCTCGGAGATAAGAAGAGAAGAGAAAAAAAAAAAAAAAAAAAGAGAGGAAGAGAGAGAGCGGATAAAGCGATTCAGGAAGTATCGAAAGGGAAAGATAGACGATGAGAATTAAGTACGAGGTCGCACGAGGACGCTCTTCCTCTTTGCCCTCTCTAAGGGCGCAACGCGAGATCGCACGTAACAGTCACGTCGTGATGTGAGTGTGAGTTTCTCTGATTGTTTTTCGATATCACCGGCTAACCGGCTCCTCCGCCCTGTGGTCGCTGGCGATCAGAGGGGAAAAATAACGAGCGTGCCAATTAACGGATATATACCCGACGATGTATATCCGTTTCAATTCCTCCCCTGTCTCTGTGTATTTCATCTACGTATATCTTTATTGCGCGACAAATTCAAAATAATCGATGCATTTATTAAAATAAAAATATTATATAATATATTTAAAATAATATAATTTAATAGATTATAAAAAAATTTAATGAATAATATTTAACTGTAAAATGATTGATTTATAAAAATATAAACAATAATATTATGTAATATATAATAATATTATTTATTATATTATAATATATAATTTATTATGATATAATAATACATTATATATATAATTTAATATATTATATATAGGAAAATATAAGAAATAACAATATTTCTCTAGACACTTTTGTATTGATATTTTATTATACATTTGATAGTTGTTAATTTTTTCAATAAAATAAGATTTTTCTAATTTATTATGCAATTTCAACACTCTTAATTATTTTTTAAGATTCGCGGATTTTTAAAAAAGATTTATAAAGTTACATTTGTTGTGAACGTTATTATTTTATGCAATATTATAAAACATTTAATATATGATTATGTTATTACATATTACAAGAGTAACAGTTGGATTATTGATGTATCGTTATAGCATATTTTTATTCCATTTATATCGTTATTATATTTTTTCATTTTTTTTCACGATTTTAAATCTACAAAAAATATGTATAAGAATAAGATAAAACGGAGAGTCTTTCCTTCCCTTGGAAGAATATCTCCTCTTAACGTTCGCACACTTTTGCACACTCCGCAGACTTAAGCTCTTAGCCTAATCCAAGTAGTAGTGCGTTGATCTCGTAAACGGGGCTCAGAATTTGCATTTCGAGACGCAAGTTTTCCTTTTGCCTCTTTTTTCTTCCTTCTTTCCCCTTTTTGGTATCCCAACTTGATGAAATAAACTGCTCGACAGTCACCTTGCGTACCGATTCCTTACTTACGAATTCGTAGCACGCACGCCGGACGCAATAGGGAAGGAGAATCATGCAATTTGCCATAGAACCGCGTCCGCAAAGCGACGCGCATTAATTAAAAAGTAGATGGATTTATTTTGCGTCGAATATACACATATATTTTATTATGTCTTACAGAAAATCCAAATTTAATCGAGAAAACATTATTCGATTAAATTATTAAATAATTTTTAAATTATATTTTATCATTTTTAAAAATTACATAAAAATGGAAACAAAAAAAGCAACGCAAAAGAATTAAATAATTTAACCTTACGTGGTTTATTCTCGGATTCGTATTATCACAATTTTACGAATTATTTTAACGTATGCATTTCGTAGTAAGATAAGATTCGCGTCATTATGCTAAATCCTTAAATGCGAGAGTCATTAGTAAGATCGTATCTTAAGTAGTTACTCTCAAAGCTGTATTTTGAATACGAACGTTCTTAATGACCGAAAATATCAACGTATTTATATAATGTAGAAGAATTATACTTTCTTATTTTAGATTAGGTTGTTCTCGTAAAGAAAGTACTATGAATGCAAAGTAGATTATTCGCATATATGTATATCTATGATTTACGTGTAGAATATATAATTAAAAAAAACTATATTATAAAACAGCATGTGCATAAATAAATTTGTCAAGCGCATATAATCTAAAAATATATGGCACTACTTTCTTTGAAAGATTTATCAAAAACAATCCTCTTCACATAATTCATTACAAACAAGTAAAAAATAAGAATAATAATTAATAATTAATTTAAATAATTTTGTATAAATTTTGCGGAATTTTTATTCGGTTGAAAAACAATAATTCGTATATATAATTAATTTATTAACAATCTCGATCTATAATGTGCAGGAAATTAGAGATAGGCACGTATTTTTTAATAATAAATTTAAGAAGAAAGAAGCGTATTATATCTCTCCATCTTCTGTATATATTACTTGATATAATATATTAAAGAATTTTTTTTAAATAAAAGAAATGGTATAGCAACGTACAATAAGACTGTGGCTTATCTTACTCGATAAAAGATACTGAGACTAAAATATATCAAAAAGAAATATATTGTTAGAGATACACAGCAATATACATTTAATTTGTTTAATTTGAATATCGTCATAATTTGAATCGTCATAGATACGGCCACCTGTTGCACACGCAAATGTATCTCTGTATTATATACGCTAACTATGTACTGTATTACATATAAACTGTATTATATATGCACTATTTCCACATGCTCTTTTATCTTAGATTAAACAACCTTCGTTCGTATATCTAATGTTTTAAACGCGACAAATGACTCATTAAGATACGATGTAGATTTTTAATTAGTACCTATATATATTTATTTATAAATCTTCTTCCTTAAAATATCCAAATTGCGTAATACTTATTAATTTATTTAATTATTATAATATATTAATATGATAAGTTATTATTATAAGATAATAATAGTATATAGAAAATAATTAATAATTATTTCTGATATGGATATATATATATTTTTTTTTTAAGTGAGAGAGAGAGAGAGAGAGAGAGAGACAGAGATATTAAAAAAATCACGTTACATATAAATTCACTCGTTTAATGAGAACTCGCTTGCTGCATAACAGATATTTTTGCATTTAAACGCATCTTCAGTTGTGCTATCCAACAAGTAAGAGAGATTATTTTATTTAGAAACATGTTGTAGCTTGAGAATATAATTACCTTTTTAATGAAAATGAGAATTTTAAAATACTCAGCTCGATCAACTTATTGTTAGTCATTTATTTTCAACCTAAGTAATTACGTGCTCTGCACAATCATTTAATTTTCATCTGGAAAGGTTTGTTTGTGTATTTTTTTCTGTAAATATTTTGCACGTTAAAACAGCTCCATCTAATTAAAAATGTCTTTAATATACTAGAAATTTCTGAGAGAAAAGATATTGTTGAATAAGGAGGCTAATTTTATTTTAAAAGTGATGAATTTTTGTGAATTTAAGTTATATAAATTTCTACTATTCATGCGTGTGTGTGTAACATTATTTTATTTTAAATAAAACAAAAAAAATTAAATCATAATAAAAAAGTTTGTTAGTTTTATAAATCTATTCGCAATTATTTTTAACGTCAGTACAAAAGCATCCACTTTGCAGTTATCCTCTTTCTTCGATTTAACGATATTAAATCATGGAAACGTCAATTGAAATATATAGTTACGTCATAGATTTGTATTCTTTGGAATATAATTGCTTTGCAAATAGGTAAATTATATAAGAAATGCTTAAAAGGTTTAAGCTCACGATTGACATTTAAAGCAGTGAGTTACGTAAAATAATATAATTGAATTTTACTTGTATAAAAGTTTTTCTTTACTTTTATTATATTTCTATTGATACATATATAATTTGCTCTGATAATATTCAAGTATAATAACTATATCGAAATGTAATAAATTTTATTTTGCTTAATATTTTCAGAAAAATGTATTTTATTGATCAGTTGATTATATTGAACGAAAAACTAGAGCAATAAACATTAATAAGAAAATTGAAGATAATTTCTCTCCACGTTTTACTTTAATTGCAAAGAAATGACGTTATGTCTAATATTTTAATTTTATTATTATATACATAATTTATTTTTATAATATTGCAATTATTTTATTAATATCATAACATAAAATTAATATTTTTTATGTTTAGAACATTTAAACAAAAAAAGAAAATATGATTTTTTGTTCAAGACTTTTATTAAGGCTAAGAGAGATATTTCGTGTATTAATAATGATAAAGTATGTTTAAAAAATGTATCCCCTACATAAATTTCTCTACATAAAGTTAATGTACATATAATATAGTACATCAGCGCAACTTAATGCCTCAAGATATAAAAAAAAAATTTAATATATGCTTGATGCAATATAAAATAATATAAAACGATTTCATGGAATTTTACAATATTCTTTTATCGCGTTCGCGTATATCATGAAGAAATAGGATCTTTGAGTCTTTCGTGCCACTAACAGATTTATCGCGTAGAATTATATCGCGCTGTAAGTACTTGTGGAAGTAACGCATACATCGACATTGAACATTTCTCAACTTTTGACTGTGCGACGAGAATTGAACAGACCGACCCTTCCGTTTTAAGTTTGTTCGTTCCTCGGAACGAATTTTCCGGCTACGATCGATGCGGACGAGGAGAGAACGGTTCGGTTTTCCCCCGTTACTTCAATTTATAACCATTTGAAACACAAAAGCATCGGCGAATTATCTCTTTTCGACGCCGAGAGCACTGACGAAAGTACTTCTGATATATACATATATACGCGTATATTCCGGTATATCTATATATATAGATGTGGAAAGAGAGTACGAGGATCTATAGAGAGATGCGATCTAGGGAGAAAAATCATCGATCGCCTCCGGTCCCTTCGAGTTTTAATCTGCGCTTAAAGGCAGAAGGGGAGAGAGAGGCCATCCCAAATATTTTACCGTTTTTCTATGAGAATTCATTCTGCGCCGGTTTGCTGACAGCGCGATTATTTTTCTCGGAGGAATTCAATTATTCTTTTTGTCCGCGTAATCCCTTTAAAGTTATCGAAAAACAGAGAAAGACGGACAATATGTTTCAGGATGCGGAGGATTGATCGGCGACTGGAAATTGGAGAACTAATTCGTCGAGATAAGAAGGTTTTTGCGTTATAGTATAGAGAGAATTTCGATAGAGAGAATAGACTAATTGCGAGAATGAGCACAAATCGAAATGTCATTTCTCTTCTTTGTATAATTATATGAAATAAAAGTAATATAATCAGTTATACATAACGTTTTCAACCTTAACATATTTACTTCATATAAATTTCGCTGATTTTATATATTAGTATACTTTTATTACACAAAGAAACGAGCGTTTGAAAAATTTATCCAATTCAAAATTAAATGATCTGAGAGCGTTTTGTCATCTCTCATATTTTTTAAATTTCTTAATTTTAATTTGAAATTTTTTAATTTCAAAAGTTCATCGAGTTACTAAAACTTTTAAATTACTAATATGAGAGAAGGAGAGCAAGAGCGCAATTCTTTGAATATACATCTTTCCTATCGCTTTCTTTTTTTTTCGATGCAGAAAAGACCAGAGATACCGTCGTTTCCTCTCCCTCTTTTCGCGCCTCGCGAAGGTGCCCGTAAAAAGGAGCTCGAACGAGATGTAAGTCCTCTCGGATTTTTCCCGGCAGTCTCGGCAGCTTACCCGGGGAATCCATTCTCCGTCCGTGTTGGAGAAAGGTGGAACGAGCACGTGTCTCTTCGGATGCTCGTACAAATGCGGGAGAGCAGCGGATATACACGCGTGGACGCGTTTACCGCGGCGGAATCGCTCGGCCAATAATGGAATTTACATCGGCCGGATAGAGTTGAGATGAGAGGGAGAGAGAGGGGCAGGAAGAGGGAGGGGGAGGGAACAAACAGGGGGATAAAGTGCCCAGTTGCACAACATAACGCGACGTAATCTCTGGCATCGCGATGGACGCGATGCAACCCCCTCCCCCCCATATTCGCGCTGGAAGTGCGGATATTTGGATGAATCGATATCCCTACGACTCCTCCTCGCGCTCCCTTTGGTCCCCCCCGATACCTCTTTCTCTGTCTCCTCATCTGCACCCCTCGCTATATCTCTCTCTCTCTTTCTCTTGCATCCAGGCACCTCGGTCCGCCGATAATCCCACCCCCCTTCTCTTTCCTTGCCCGCTTTGTCTGCGTGTCCCCCTTTTGGCGGTAACGACCAGACTGTTGGAGCCAGGGCGCCGGCTAGTCTAGCCAAATAAAAGTTGAGAGTCGTCTGGCACCCGAATAAGAGGCAGGCGATGTCTCGCCAGTCTGAAGATGCTAACTCTATCTCTCTCTAATTTGGGGATGTTATTGTAGCGTCGATGTCTTACTTTCGAGACAGAAGTACTTTTGACATTTGCTTAACATAGTAGCATATGGAACGAAGCTAAAAACCGTAGAGATCGAAAGAATTAATGATATCGAAACAATTAGATAAAGATATGTTAAAGTAAAATATTGAAGAGGAGGATAAAATGTGGAAGAGATTGTTATATTTGACGACACACACACATATGTAGTGAATTTTTAAATTAGTTATAATTATAATTATGTTATAATATTAACTTGTAATCATGTGATACACTATGAGACTTTTTTTATGTCACTTCATGTCTCTATGTAATTTTGGTACATTTATAAAATTATATTTTTAACTTTCTCTTCCTCATTCTCTCTTTTAATTCTAACATTTTATTTACATTTTAAACGAGCTTGTCATATATGAGAATCTGAACCCAGAAACATCTTCAGTAGCTTTAAACATAATATTTATAGCATGCTGTTTTTTTTTTTTTCTGTAGTTATCATAATGTGTCTTAGGTAAAGGAAAAAAGAAAAATAAGATCCATTAAATTAGCATAAAGCTTACAGTAAAAAATAATTCAGATGAGAAAAGGATAGCTCTATATATATATATACACTAGCGGATCCTGACGTCGATAATGGGGGGGGGGGGGGTTGCAAAATTATTTTATTTAATATTTTTGGTTTCATGATTAGCTTTTATTCCAGAATCAACGACGTCGATAGCTCTTTAATGTTTGTTTTTCTTTATTTATATTTTTTAAACAAATTCAGCAAAACTGTTTCTTTTAATTTGCAAGGGGATTAACCCCTTTTAATTTGCAAGGGGTTTAACCCCCCCCCCCCCTCCTCTAGGATCCGCCAGTGTATATATATATATATATTATATAGATATAAAGAATTTCTCGCCTAATTATTTTCGTGCAACGAAATTATTTCATTATTTCGTCCTATGTCTGACTTAATCTATACTTAACTCCTTGAATGCGTAATGAGTATAATTTACAGTGTATTTTATACTTTTATATATATATATATATATATAAAAAATATATATATATATAAAAGTATAAGATACACTGTAAATTATACTCATTACGCATTCGAGGAGTTAAGTTTAGATTAAGTCAGACATAGGATGAAATGATGAGATAATTTCACGCACGAAAATAATTAGGCGAAATTCTTCATATATATATAATATATACAATATGTATGTATAAGATACACTGTAAATTATACTCATTACGCATTCGAGGAGTTAAGTTTAGATTAAGTCAGACATAGGATGAAATGATGATAATTTCACGCACGAAAATAATTAGGCGAAATTCTTTATATCTATATAATATACATATATATATATATATATATATATTATACATTTGGTTTAACCCCAAAACCCCCCCTTGCAAATTAAAAGAAACAGTTTTGCTGAATTTGTTTAAAAAATATAAATAAAGAAAAACAAACATTAAAGAGCTATCGACGTCAGGATCCGCTAGTGTATATATATATATATATAAAATTATACATACACAGAGTATATAGAATTTCAAACTTGTTTTTGTCACATATGAATCAAAATTGCTTCTCTCGGGTATGAATCTTTTTTTTTGTATATGAACAAAATTTGGGAAATTAAAGTACAAATATAAAACAAAATATAAATTGGAGAATACATCTTCTTGTTTAGAAACAATTTCTGCATGAATAAAAATTGTTGAAAAAAGAAATTAAAATATTATTTTATAAGAATTTTTTACTTAGAAGTTTTTCATTTAAATATTTATTGTTTTTTAATATAGAAAAATTCACTATTCATATACGTATATACGATGGCAGTATTTAAAATAGAGAGAAAAGAGATAGAAACATTTTTTAAAATTAAAATGAAAAAATGTTCTTAAATACTGTAATCTTTTTATCGATAGAAATACATTTTTCTGTTTTTTTTTTTTTTTTTTTGATATAGCGAAAATTAGATGGGTAAATTTTCACTCACACGCTTATCTATTAGTAATGCTGAAAGAGGGTAGCATCAGAAACACGCCACCTATACTTATGTAAAGTATTTAATAAGGTAAGATTTAATAAAATCTACAAAATTCCGGTCAAAATTCTCTCGGTATTATTAAAACGAATATATAGAGAATATATAATCTAAGACATCTTGATCGCCTCGGGTCTATTTGTCCAGCGGCAAACAATTTATTTCTCTCACGACTTTGTAAATCTTATCGTAGGACCATGCCGTCCGTCTTCGGTCTTTTCCGCGCTGCTTTGCGCCGCTTTTCTTGCTCTTCATTTTGCCTCTGCCCATTTGTCTTGACATTTTTTTCTCACGATTCTCTCTCGGCCAAGAAATCCGCCTTGCAGCGAGATTTATTGCTCCCGATCAATCATCCGTACCGAGGTTGTCTTAGACGCGGAACACACACCAGAGCCTTGTCCAATTATGGGGAAGTTAATTTTTCACGTAGACGGTAATCTCGGTCGTTATAGTCTACTGATTTTCCGAAATGTAATAGGAGATGCTTCTTCCTTTGTGGCGACAGAGGGAGAGACAAATAATACATTATTTGTATATTTTATCATGTAAAATTATTAAATTTTATATAAAATATTATATTTTTTATTTTTATATTTATATTTTTTATTTTATTTTTACTCGATTTTTAATTTTTATCACTTATATTTTTTATATTTATATTTATAAAAATAATATATATTATTATATAAATATGTAAATATAAAAATAAATACAAAATATAAAATAAAAATAAAATAAAAATATAAATAATATAAAATAAAAATAAAATAAAATAATTTAATATATATTATTTAATACAAAGTAATTTATATAAAATAATATATAAAATATAATATATATATACATATGTATTAGTCTTGTAATATTTTCACTTTTGCAACTGTGTGTGACAGATACATGCATTTGACGATCTTGTTCGTGGCATTGTTTCGCCAGTTGCTGTACTTAAAGTTGCCACAAGGAAAGAACGCATTTGTACACCGCATGTGTCCAAGATCGAGTCGAATGTCGGTCAGAAAAATAAAGAAGTTACCTCGCGAGAAGTTTCATTGCTTTCCCGTGATTTTTACAAGAGCCATATGGACATAATAGACTACAGCTTAATAGAACGCGAAATTCGGGGCCGATATATAGAAACGACCTAGATTCATTCCGATATGCGCCGCGCCACATCGATATTAATATTTTTTCAATTCAGACTAACGATATAGTCTGCCCGCGATTTACCTCCCTGGTTCCGTGGCTAATATTCGAAATTACTAGGAAATTTCAAACGTTTGCGAAACTTAGGAGACTCTCCTTCCCCTTCCCACCCCGCCCGGAAATTCCGTTAAACCCGATACGAGAAATTCTGTACGAACGAAATTCTATCGATACATTTATCTACCGACATTTATTGTTCCATGCGACCTAAATCTGCGACCGCGCGAAATTTCTATCATTTGCGCGCAAATTAAATTTAGCGAAGCGAAATTTGTGCGAATGTTACATACATATGTTTCCCCGCATATAATATTGCCGATCGTTGAAACGCGAAATCATTTTTATTCAGGTCCAATAACGACGTGGAAACGTGCAGAGAATTATAATTAAGAAGTGATTCATTTTGATTGAACGACAATTTTCTTCTTTGTATCCGTCAAAGCGCTTATAAATTACACAACTCTCGATGTTGAACCGAGAATTTTTCTTCAGCTACGGTTCTTTATCGTCGTCCATTTGCAAATGACCCATCTCCACAAGCGTAGCAATTTGTCCATAAATCAATGACGATTGCTCACCTTGGCGACAAAATTGTCGAGGAGAATTTCGAGTATAGCCGAATACGCTCGAGCGAAAAGAGAATAAATATTTCAAGGGAGACCCTTGAAATTTTTGCGAGAAAAGTAAACTCACGATTCATTTCATCTCGATAGGCTTATCGATCGCTTTAATGATCATTGATATTATCTGGGCGGATTAAATTGCCGGAGTACAAGAGACTCTTCACCGTCTCATCAAGGAAACATGAACCTTATTTGACTATGAAAACGGAAGATAAGAAAAAATGACGCTATTTGCATTAAATATCACAGTATAATTTATTTTTTATTTAAATGATATTTTTGTAAATATTGTACATGTTTAAAGCTGCACATGTAAAGAGAAATATGTAGCTTATTTTGATTTATAAGCTCTTATTGCGATGTATATAGAGATTATACTTGCTTCACTACTTATTACAGAGCTTATTGACATTTTCCTCGTAATTTCGCATCTATTCCTGTCTCGCTTGCTCTTTCTCTCTCTCTCTTCATATATTAGCTAGATTTAATTCAAGTTTATCCGTAGCGAGCGTCAGCTTTACTTGAGTAATTTCGATTGATTCCAAGAACACTTGATTCCAAGTGCTTTAGATTCCGAAAACATTGTCCGAGGATTGAGGGTGACTCATTACGGCGATTGAAAAGCAGGAAAATCTTTTCGCTTCTACCTGAGAGGAACGTAACAGTGAAATAATAGAGACAATGCGACTGCTGATGAAAGCAAAATAATCTCAATATTATCCTCCGAGAAAAGGCTCAGAGAAGATTGTAAAAGCGGAGAACTTATTTTTGCACGAATGCCGTTTCCATTCTTTTTGATACAAGGACGTTGACGATATATATATTGTAATCGTTCGTTTTCTTGTTGGAAATATTGCGAATCGAACGCAAATACTCGAACAGTCCATATGCCAAAAAGAATTCGACACGATACGCCGGTAATCGAACGTACTTTTTCGTAAGTATCGAAGAGATTTGAAAAGAAATCTCGTATTCAATATATTTTGTAAGTTGGTCGATAAAATCTAGAAACATTTTACACAAAAATACGATATGTTTCGAAAGTAAGAGAACCTTACAATCATTATATTTCAGTATATTTTTCGAAGGACATTCTTCAACCCTTGAGGAGATTGTTAAAGATATATGTTGAAAATCGTTTGTGCTGCTTAATTTTTCTTTTCTATATTAAATATGTAAAAATATAAAGTATCTTATAGCTTTATTAAGTAATTCTTTCGCCAATATTAATATTAAATATTTTATCATATAATATTTTATCATATAATAATTTATTATATAATATTTTAATAATAATCGTTTTCTTAAAATAAATCGAAGTAATACGCAAATACAAAACTCTAATGCACTAATCAAACTCGCTTGTTTCGATTGTAAACAAAGAAGATTTGCATTTTTGGTCTGTTATTGCACCCGTGAAATCTCGTATCTTTTCATCTAGAAAATAAAAACTAATTTTAAAAATTTCTCCAGCTTTATTCCCTCAATTTTTTTAATGGTGCAAAAATATACGCGGTCTAAACACATCTTAGACCCTCCCTTTGTTGCTTTATGTTAACTTGGCATACAATAAACGCCTTATCTCGGAAACGTTTCCCATTAAACAATAAAGGAAGAGTTTAAAGTCTGACCCAGGACAGAGAGATGTTGGACCGTGCATATTTTTCCATCATTAAAAAAAATTGCGCAATAAAGTTGGCCTTTATTTTTGAAAAAGGAAACAAAATCTCTCGTGGACGCGATAAATGCAAATGTATTTAAATTTAAATATTTAACAAATTAATAAATTTAAATATTTGTTAACAATCATCTTTAATAAGAGATTTCTTTATCATTAATATAAGATTCGTCATTAATACAGTTTGGCTCGATTGGTTGTCAGCGTTGTTGACTGAAGGAGGATCTGAGTAAGTAGAAACTAGTGTCACTAGGGAGACGGACGAACAGGAGTGTACTGTGAGTATCGTCTGACACGTATATACCTAATCAAGGATACCTCGCATTATCGTTACTCGGATCTATCGAATATTTCCACATTTTTTGAATGAAAATTTAATTTCTCGAAAGGTTGTTTATTCTTAATCATTATGGAAACATCGGCTTGAAAAAATTTAAAATTGGTTATAAAAAAACAATGAAAAAGCGAGCGGATGAGCGACATAAATCTAAGATATCCTGCACGTGTCGAGGCATTATACACCCCGGAAGACGTTTCGCCCTTTTAAAAGGACAATCAAACGAAGTCCGCGAGAGCGAGGGAAACCTATATAACGAAAGAAATAATCGCGGACGTTATTGTTAGGGCGGAGGGAAACGAAAGGAAACACGAGGCGAGAAAGCATGTATTGTCGCGATGAAGCGAGTAGAAGAAGCGCAAACTCGCTCTCGGCCATATGAAAAAAAGAGAAAAAAAAAAGAAATGGTGAGAGGTGGAGAGAAAGAAAGAGAGGGGCGAGGGGGTGAGAGGAGATCCCTCGCGCGCGCGACGATCCCGGGTGGAAGAAGAAGAGGCGTCGAAGAGGGCGAAGGGGGAGGGAGAGGGCTAGAGGGCCTGGAAGGGTCGGCGCGGTGGGGGTGGGTCGGAATTGGCTTTTCGCGAATGTGAAACTCAGTAGTACGCTACCACCCACGCACGTAGTACGCACGTTCGCTCCACGTGTGCTCCGTATATAAAAGTCACCCCCTATTTCTTTCTCTCTTTCTCACGTCCAGCGTGTGCGATCAACAACAAAACTCTCGGCAAGGGCTCTTCTTCGTGGACGAGGGGGATTCGACATGTGTCCTTGAGTGTGACTAGGAGCAAACCGCTATCCAGCTGGGAAGATATTCAATTCACTCAGAGGGATAAGGGAGAGAGAATTGTCAGTCGCCGAGGAGGTTTCGAGGATAAATAACGAGGAGAGGGATATATTCAGGATTAACATGTCAATTGTCATTATCGTAACGAAATATACTATTACGTAAAGCGAAAGACGGAGGGTGCGATTCTTCGAGTTTGTACTGACGTATAAAGTGAGAAAACGAGGGATCTCTCTCTCTCTCTCTCTCTCTTTTCTTTCTCTATTTTATCAGAAGAAAATACATTCAGGGAGGATAAGCGAGAGCACAATTGGACGAATGTCGAGAGGTATGAAATAAAAATTTTTGCCAACCTCTAACATCGAGAGGGAAAAAATGAGCCAAGTGCAACGCGATCTTCTGTCTCACATGTCCGAGGCGTGATTTCACGTTGAAAATTCGTCGACAATTTCTCTCTCTGAAGATCTCGACATGTCCGTGATAGAAATATTCGAGATGATGAAATTACATGACGCGAGGCAGAGAACTTCTCACGTTTTCGACGATAGCGAAACGACAGATTTCCTAAGGCACGACGGATCTGAATTTCCCTGAAGAAATCAAGAAGATCGAGGGCTGCGATCGTCTTCGGCACAAAGTAAGTTTTGAAAGAAAAAATTAATTAGAATAGTTTTCAAGAATTTTCAATTAATACAGTAAAGATATTTTTAATAAAATAAAATAATTTTTGTGTTTTCACAACAAAGTTTAGTGCATAATATTTATTATTAATTAAAGAAAAATAAAAATAAATTAATAAATTTCTTCTAAAATGTATAATAATTATCTTTTGAAATTAATGCTTGTGATTAAATCTTAGTAAGATTTTTTATTCTTCTCTGCATGTCTTAAAAAATTATATATAAAATATTATATATATAAGTGTGTGTATGTATATAGTAATTATCGTCTTAATTAACTTTTAATTGTATAGTTCTTTCAGTCTTTTTAGTTAGAAATCTTTATTCTATTTGCATCTATTTTGCACATTAATCTTTACAAATATTAAATATTATATTCTAAAATTCTGTGTATAATTATATACAGTTAATATGTTAAAATAATTATATACATAATTATTATTTTTTTTTTCTTACAACTCAATAATTCGAATTGTAATTCATATTGTTTGACTATTATTGATTATTATTCGTTTAGTCATTATTTTTACATTTATTGCAATATTACATTATATTGTAAAAGAAATCAATATTTAACAATAATACAACAAATAATAATGATAATACAAGAATGATAATAGATAACGAGCAAAACGTGTCAATTACGCTCTTATATAATCATAAAGACTGCAATGACATTACAATCTGCGGGTATAGGGTGAGTTTCTTAATAGAAACGACAGCAATAGATATATATTTTGAAGGCGAGCGAAGATAAAGCTTTTCCAATTTTATCTGCATAAATTACATGGTTATTCCATTTCGATTTTTACTCATATTTCTCGAGAAACTTACCAAATCCGATAAAAATGAAATCGATACAGTGACGTTAAACTAAAAAAAAAAAAAATGTTTACGTGTAAATTTTATATACATATGTAATTTTCGATATAATTCTATACATTTTCTATCTTAAAGAGAATGAGTTATTGGACGCTTTAACAATTTGTCGATGCAAGTATGTCAAGATAGGAGGTGAAAAATGTCTCCCATTGAATTCGGAGTCTGTACATGCTTGGATCTTATATTATTTTTGTATTGAAAAGTTGTAACGTCATACCATTATTTACTTGTTTAATAAAATAAAATTAATGTATTATATATACACAAAGAAATCAACTATTTAATTTAATTAAATCAAACAACATTGGAGCAAAGAGAGAGAAAAGATATATTAAACTTTTTTCGTTTTCATATTTTTGAAAGAATGGGTCCAAATAATTTATATTTTTATATATTTTAAATCATTTCGAAGATTGATTTAAAAGATGAAAAATAATAAGAAATGTGTACGTGTAATTCTATTAATATGCTGTTGCGACTTTTAATGCGTAGGATTTCACATTCTGTAATTTTAAACTTGCATTATAATGTTCGTTCATCCGCCATCGATATCGAATATTGCATCATTACGTTTGAGTTCCTCCCTTATTGCGTTACTTTCTCATTAAGCAAAAATAATCGGCTTAATATTATGGCTCTCGAATGGAAATTCAATTTACCACGCTTTCGTGGTGTATATTGCGCAAAATGAAAATGTAAGGAGCACGAAGTGGATATTACTCGCGCCTGTCCCTCATCTTTTTCGTCTCTCCGACATGGAATAAGAATTCACTTTCAATTACTCAAGCTCAGCGTCATAGAGCATAGAAAATTGCAATTGAGAGAGAGAAATACGTATCTCTTTATATAATTCCGAGAGAAAATACGCGAATAATAATATAAAAATTATAATAAATCCGCACAAATTACCGCTGAAATTCCACATTGTTGGTGGTTTCAGACGGTTCCAATTACAATTATCCTTGAACAAAAGGTGATTTCCATCGCGCGTATCGGTTGCAGGTGTGGATTCGGTTTTGCGGAGTAACTAAATAACGTTCGCGGCTACCCTGATGCGCCGATGAAGCGCGTGTTCGTCTTCATTAAATGCAAAGACGTTAATTGAATATTCCACGAAACGTAATATCGCTGTGTCTCGTAAAGAGGAAAATATACCGCGCATTATTTGCGATTACAGTCCAAGTGTTATAGCAATGATCGATTTTAATATCAAATTCATGGTCACACATGGCGCGACTTGTGTGAATTATTTTATTTAGAAAACACATAACTGAGAATTAATTATTTACGATATTAGAATATTTGTGTCTCTGCCAGAATTATAATAGAATGTATATAAGAAATATTATAGAAATATTAATTATTATTACAGAAAATTTAAATTTGAGTTTATAATCTTTAATGGATGTGACTACATTCGCATTTTTTCAAATCTAATCATTGCATTGTTATTATAAAAATATTAATTATTATTATAGAAAATTTAAATTTCAGTTTTATTATTATAGAATATTACACAATATTCGTGACACAATAATGCTCCATTTATATATTTCTAGGTATATCTTTAATATCGTAACACAAGAGCATTTTGCAAGAGAAATATTCTGTAACTTTTAATGGGGGCGTGATTACATTTTTTTTCAAATCTAACCATTCAATGTATACGTTTGTTACATAACAGCATTACAATGTAATTTTGTAGGATGACACGATGGATTTTCGCTATCTTTCTTACACGTACTTTTCTTGCGACGGGTTAGGAAAAAGTGTCGATCGCCTGGGATAAAGATAGGCGAGATTCGGGTGGAAGATCGAAGATTGAACGTCCGCGACAAAAGCCGACGTCATAAAGCTTCAAACCACTGGCTTACAAACCGTTGGCATGATATTACCTACACATTTCATGATTTATGTTACATTTTTACTTTTATGCTACTTCTGATTTTTTTCTCTTTTTATTATAAAATCACATCGGAATATCCGGAGTGTCATTGTCATTTTTCGAATCATCGATGCTAATGCGTAAAACGTTTTTTCTAAAATTAAAATTTGATAATTCTATGAGATTAAAATTGTTACACGTGAAATTATTCTGTCGTTATGTGTTTATAGAAACAAAATAATTCGCGAGACAATAAATTGTGTAATTTTGGCCGAAATACAATCAGAAAGTTTGTGAGATATTAAAGTCTTTTATTTGAGGGACAATGTAATATATATTGGCTATATATAATTTCTCTTTTAAAAGGATAAGTTATATTCACAGTTTCAGTCAACATGGCGGCCTCTTTTGTACGAACATTGTATATCTTCTACGAAGGAAACGCAATTACGCTTGCAACGTACCAAAGTTTCCGTCGAAAGGATGACACATTACAATTCATTGACTCTTTTTTTTTTAAATCATAAAGAAAGTATCGATCGCAATAATGAAAGATTGCCTATATACGTCGGGAATATGAAATAATAACGCATAATATACGAAGGGATTGATATTAAAGTTTGTTTTAAAGAAAATCGCTATTCTCGACAATTAATATTCTATCATTTATTTTCTCAAATGACAGTAAGATATTTGATTTCTTTTAAGAACACCATCTCGTCCAACTCAGAACGTTTTCTCGAAATTAATTAATTTTTCTACACAATATTTGCACTAATGTTATTGACGAGTTTGAAAATGTCATAAGTAAAAACTGCAGCAAATCCGTAAATTGGTGAAAACACATTTTAAAAGTATACAAAAAAATTAACAAAATAATTTAGCGCACGCAATAATAAAGTACCTATGTATTTCCGCCAATATTTCTTTGGCAACGTGTCGTGCGAATGGAATCGCGGTTACTTTAAAGACGCGATGAGAGAGCTACTTGAACGAGCCGGCAACTAGAATCGTTGTTTCGACTCTTGTCTGTCGAGGCTCTTTGTCGTTTAGAGGGGATGAAAGCGTAGTGCTTCTCGACGACGGGCATCTATTTCGCGGCCAGGAACACGTAATCGAAAAACGTGGCTCTCCGCCGCCGGAAAATCAATGTTATCTAGAGAGTATCCAGCCGAGTGAGAAAGGGAGAGGCAGAGGGGAAAGAGAAGGAATAGAAATTAAGTATCGAGTGCCTGGTGCAACTTGATGTTGCTCGAGAACAATTTAATAAAGAGACTGAATTAATTCGCAGTCGCAGTGATTTCCGCACGATTGTGTGTGTGCTTTCCTTTCTTTATCCATTTGTTCATCTCTCTCGGACGAATGATGGACCAAATGTCAAAAGTTTCCCGCCGCGTATGATTTAAGCGAAATAGGTTGTCACGCGGTGTCCGATCTACCTATGTGTCATCTCGCGCATGACCGATGGCCATGTATTGTATAAACCCGCGCTATAAATACCAAAATAACAGATTGATTTATGATCGCGCGTATCTCTCTCTCTCTCTCTTCTTTTTTTTTTTTTTTTCGTGATTTACGGTGTCTCGAAGCGAGGCTGCTCCCGGAGAGAGTTTATATTCCCTACCTCTAAAATATACATATTTCTCTTTTTTTTTCTCCGAGGCTGTGACAGATAAATTAAAATTTTCAGTCGACGGAATATCGCGCAAACTAGATATTTCACGTCTACATGTCAAGCCTGAATATATTTATACGCTATCAATATATATTCTGGATTTTTACAAAATTATTCCCTCTTTCCTATTCCTCCCTATTTCGTTTACGATTATCAGATTTATATCATTGTGAAATGTGCGTCATATTTATTATCGCGCGATTATCTCGCACCTACGTATTAATGTGACGGAAATAAAAAAGCCGTATGCTTTTCTATTATATTTTTCGTCCTTATTCTTCTTGAACGATCGATCCGGCTTCCTTCCTAATTCTCTTCCAATGTATAATCCCTATTATTTCGTAAACGTATATGTATCTCGTAAGAAATATCATTTTTACTCCAGTGATTCAATAACTCGATCGTTTCCGAAACTTATTATACGCCATTTCATGCCGTTTTTATCTTCGAATATAGGCCGAAGGATTTCAGGATTTTCTAGTCCGGTATTGTGTATCGCTATACGCGTATACATACAGCTAAAAAGGATTTTTATGTATAGAGATTGAGCGAGAAAAGATGTAAAAGTGGATCTGCAAGGGCAGGAAAGAGAGAAAGAGAGAGGGAGGAAAAAGGAGGAAAAATAAACGATGAAAAAAGAAAAAGCGAGATGTTTTGCGGCAGAGGCCGCGCTTGCGATACACGTCGGCTTTCGACACGTACGCGCACTTAATCGCGCGTACTAGTATCGACAGTCGACGGGCCGGCTGAATTTTGAATGCGATGACTAATACACGATATACCTACCTACCCACGAGATCGATAAAGGCGTGTTTTCGGCGAGAAATGGACACAAGCGTATATACATATGCATACATACACACATACATACATACATACATATATATATGTATATATACATATACATATATATATATATATATATATATATATATATATATATATATACACACATGTGGATATAACTATCGGACATTCTCCGAAATTTCCAGCCGTCCGAAATAAATTCGCTACAGGGCTTTGCTCATCGGTACTTTCGAGGTAAATTCGAAAGCAAAGAGGACTGTCGCAAAGCAGTGTTGGGCATTAATCGATTAGAATTTTAATTGACTAAAATGATCCATTAATCAATAATTGAAATTGATCAATTATATATCATCGGGATTAATTTAATTGATTAGTATTTTAATTGATTAAAATGATCCATTAATCAATAATTCAAATTAATCAATTTTAATATCAATTATAATATTGATCAATTAAATATATCATCGGGATTAATTTAATTGATTAGTATTTTAATTGATTAAAACGATCCATTAATCAATAATTGAAATTGATCAATTATATACCATCGGGATTAATTTAATTGATTAGTATTTTAATTGATTAAAATGATCCATTAATCAATAATTGAAATTAATCAATTTTAATATCAATTATAATATTGATCAATTATATATCATCGGGATTAATTTAATTGATTAGTATTTTAGTTGATTAAAATTATCCATTAATCAATAATTGAAATTGATCAATTATATATCATCGGGATTAATTTAATATCGATTAATGATGTTCATCGTTGATCGATGTAAAATTAATCGGAGCAACGTAATCGTATATAATTATGATTCATCGAATAGAGATCAATATAATCTTTTAATTTAAGCGATTTTTGAAATTAATATATCTGATAGATGAATATATTATAATGTGTGAACATATCATTTGTAGATTCTTTTTATTACAAAAGTTTTTTCCTGTGATAACACATTACAATGTATATTCAAATATGCTAATTTCAAAAATCCATTAAATTAACCGATTAAATTATTCGACTAACACTTAATCGATTACATTAATCTATCAAATATACAACACATAAGTGTTAATCGATTAATTTTACACTGATTAATGATTATTAATCGATTAAATTAGTTTCGATGACATATATGATAATTGATTAATCTTGATTAATGGATTTAATTATTTACAATTTTAATCAATTAATATTCGAAGACTCCTTCGTTCTTACAAATCAAAATAAAATATAACAAAATCGCGATTTTCCGCGGCAAAGAAGTATGTAAGTAATTGTCGGAGAAAGAGGGAAAGATTCATCAGAATTATAAACATTTATTTCTCTCTCTCTGTCTCTTTCGTGTGCATGTCTCACTCAAAAATGTACATTGCGAATTACCGCGAATTCTAAATAATTCCATATAATGCGCCATATAATTTTAAGTAATGCGACGGAATGCGTGTAATTATGTTAATTCTTTTTTTAAAATAAAATACAGCATTTAAATATTAGTACTGTTTAATTTAGTAAGAAAAATGTAAATAGAATGATTATAAAAAGAAATGTTAAGAAAAATAAATTTATGAGATATTATTGTAAATCATATAGTACCAATGTGTTATGCAAAAAATTTAAAATTAATATTTTTTTTAAATATTGCAAATATTTAATTGGAACACCTAAATTAAAATATTATATTATAATAAAGATCTAACAAAATGTTATGTGTTCCCAATTATAAGTTTCAAAAAATGTTTTGTTTTAAACTTCGTGATTAAAAAATTCAGAAATTTTTAAAAATTAACTTAAAAAACCATTTTTAATAAAAATTTCTTTTATATAAACTTGAACACACACAAAATACAAATAAAATTAGATTAGATCTGAACATATTATATCAAATATTATTGATTTAATAAATTTTATAATATTTAGTAAAATATATATTAAAAAAACCTCACAACATCATTTTTACTTTTTAAGACGTTTTAATCTTGTCTGGGTTATTATTGTTTTATGCTTGTAAATCAATGCGAAGTTATGCGTAATTTCAGAAAAAATGTACATGTATTGAGACAGTGAGACACCCCTCGGTGTCATTTGATAAACGCAAATTGTAGAACATAGCGTAGGGATTCAAGCGTATCGCGCAAGAGTTATTTGTTGCCGTTTCGGGCTGCGTGATCCGTTTGCGAACGCTTACATCCGCTTACAAACGCTTCATCAAGAGTATCTCTATATATCTATTGAAAACGGAGCAAACATTGATCCGCATATTGAACAGAAGAAAAATCCCAACCGTAACAATTGTTCTTGCGCATTGTAATTTGGCGAAATATGAACGTGCGAGATCATTTTATTTCTATCTATGAAATTTAGAAAAAGTTCCCTTTAAAATATTAAGACGTTACAACGCTTGTCATATAATGTTTCAAAATTTTTATCCTCAAGTATCTTAATAACTGAAAGTCTCGAACTGTAGTTTGTATCGAACTGAAGTTCAGATTTTCAATTTAAATAACGAACAAAGTTTCGTCACTTATTCGTACCTCTAAGTTCACTCGAAATGGCTTTTCTTCACTTTCAACGGATCTCTCAGCTCGAGAAAGAGAATGATATTTTTAATCAAAATTTACTTCAAATTTTTTTTCACGAAATGATAAGACAGATGCGTATATTCTTTTTTTGAGATCTGAAACATCCCGGATTTAAAGAAGCCTAATTTGATTTAATATAATTGCTTTAAAAACTTTCTTCAAGATTTTCATTCAATCTTGTGCCTAAAGCTGCGCGATTAAATATAATTAAACCATGTTTTAAAAATATAACACGTTATTAAGACCATTATATCTTTACAGTAGCTCGTCCCCGTGACGGATAAGAAAGGACGGAAGTTACGTTGACTTTGAGAGGACTTGAGAGCTCTCTACCCTCCTATCTTAATATATCTCGGGATATCCCACTTATCAAACAGCAAGATTCTCAAGTTTTTTTCACTCTTTTCTGACATTTATCTAGCAAAAATAATTCCAGCTAATAATGATAATAAAATAATTTCATTTTATAATAATATTTTTACAATTTAGAATTAAAAATTTTATTGTTTCTGAAGTTTGTTTATATATTTATCATTTTATTAATATTTTATACATTTATTTATCATTTTATTAATATTATATATTTATCATTTCATTAATATTATACACACACACATAATATATTCATTTTTTATATCTTTCTATATGTGTTTTATTTTTTATTTATTTATTTTCTTTAAAGTTCAATGCAATACTTTATATATAAAATGTTACAAAATTTTCGACGCTTATTTTTTATTTTTCTGCGAATCGGAACAGATTATTCCTTCTTTTCCGTTGTGAGGAGATTTCAACACAATGAGACGCAAGCTTTAGTTATCGAATTAATTGATTGAGTTTATGAAAGTAAACGGCGGTGGAGGGAAGAGGACAAATAAAGCTTTGCGCAATATTATCAACGACATAAATTCAATTTACGGGATGGTTAAGAAACGGCACTAAGACGGCTTCCGACATGATTACGTGCAATCTTGTTGTGGCCGCTTCTTCGGGACGCTCCTTTTTGATTTGATTACATTCTGATTTTTTTTTTTACGTAAAATACCACTCTTGTATACAAAATAATCAGGACTGCAGACCTCCTTCTCTAGTTTCTTTGATCAATTTAAAATCGAATTTTGCGCGAGACGTTATTTCTTCTGAATTGTAAATGATTGAGAAACTTTTTCAAGTTTTAAGAATGCAAATAAATAATAAAACCTTAATATTTAATTAATGTCAAGTCGGTTTTACTGGAAGATTAATTAATTTGACACTTATTGTTAGTTACAAAAACACTTCTAATTTTAACATTAATAAAAACGATAACTATCAGTCAGATTTTTGTCTCGAAAACATGTACGGAAGAAACGTATGAAGGAATTTTTGGACCAAAAATATGAGACGGTAATTTTGCGAAATTCCGTATTTATTCCACGTAAGATAATAACTCGATTAAATAATAACGAGCATTTCAGTTGTTCTACCATTATGATGTAAAAGCGTGGGTGTTTCCGACGGCGCTCGAATAATTACATCTACATATATATATATATATATATATATATATATATATGCAGAAGATATTTATACCATCTTTTACATTTATGTACGTTACTCGTAACATTTTTTTCCGCTTATGTGTTTTTTTTTTGACATACTGCTGACATTATGTAAGAGCAAGTCAATTTTTATATCGCTAATAAAAATCGCTTATGTAGTTTTAATTTATATATTGTATATTATGTATACATTTTATTAAATAATTTTTTTTTAATTATATAGTATATTAATATATGTTATTTAAAATATGAAGTATAACTTTTTCTTCATATTCTAAAATCTTCATTTTTTTTAGATACATAAATAAATTTATATAAATATTTATATAAATATTTTATATAAAATAAAAATTAAAATATATATCTATTTCAGTTTGTAATACATATATTAAAAAACTAGGCAGTTATCCAGGATTACTATTTTTGTGTTAACATGTGAAAATGATCTATAAGTTAGTTTAAATATTGAATCATGTAGCATATTAATGTGTGTATATTATTTAAAATATGATAAAATATAACTTTTTCTTCATATTCTAAAATCTTCATTTTTTAGATACATAAAAAATAAATTTATATAAATATTTATATAAATATTTTATATAAAATAAAAAAATTAAAATATATATCTATTTCAGTTTGTAATACATATATTAAAAAACTAGGCAGTCATCCAGGATTACTATTTTTGTGTTAACATGTGAAAATGATTCTATAAGTTAGTTTAAATATTGAATTAGATGTTATATGATATAAATGCCTCGATATGTCATACTGTTCTATTCTCTCAGATTAATTTCCCGAAAATATTAAAAAATATGTATAAATCTCGAGAGATATGGCGCTATCGAGTACATTTGACGAATCGATGTAGAGGAATTCTCTACAGTAGGTCATGCGACGAGGCATGGAAGAGAATGTTAGAGAGAATTGAATAGAGACACGTCATAGAGCGAGCAAGAGAAAGTGAGAGAGAGAGAGAGGGAGAGGGAGAGAGAGGTGGATTTCTAATTACAGCAACTGTCCTTGTAAGTGAGATTTACTGCGAATTCCGCGTATTAATTGGCTGCCACCAGTGCTGATTAAACGTATTGTTTGCCAATTTGCTATTGTCATGAAATTCTCACTCTATGACGTGTCAAAGATGATAAAGCGTACGAGAATATATGAAAATACTTTTTTTATATTTATATATGTATACGTACATACTATATATATATATGAAAATTAGATGTATTTTAATATCAGATTCTCTTACTAATTTGAAAATGATTTTTTTCGTAGCGAATATCGAGTCGAGATATCAATTACAAAATGATTGCAAAATAGGGACACTTTTCACAAACTGTACTTTGTGAAATTAAAACCGCATTCTTTAATTAATTTAAATAAAATTTACTTTAATAAAATTTTAATTTTGGGTTTAGTTACAAAGCTATATGATCGGAAAACTATATATATGTATAAATATATATATATTTTTTATTCACAAAGCATTCGATTATTCACGCTGTAAGCAGACAGATAATAATTTCATCGAGGTGCAGTCAATGTAAATACATTTAAACATTAAACACGGGCACAATTCGTCCTCACTCGTAGCGTGGAATTAAATTTGCGAGAACGATATATAGTATTATCGCTTCACTTTCACGAAGGCATGTGTTATCGGTTATTCGTTATTAAATGTAGAATTTATGTTTCCATTTATTATTCAATATTCCACGTGCCGTATTGATTGTGAATTATAGGATTCTATCGGGAAATTGAAACACACAGTAATTGTAACAGTCGAAATTTAATAAATTTTAGGTATATAGGCTTTTGCGGATGATCTGTAAAGAGAAGAGACAAATATAAAAGGAAATAAATCGACTTGCACCCTGGGAACTCACGAGAAGAAACGTTCACAAGAATATATGGAAGAAAGTATTGTCACGTTTATTCTTCAATTTTTGCTTTTATCTATAAGTCGTAACTTTCGAAATTTCAGCATTTTGTATTTTAGCATACAAAAGTTAAATTAAAATTAAATTTAATTCGCATAAAGCTCCCTTCATACGTGCTCAATCATTTATTATATAAAACTCCCCCATACTTAAAAAATTAATATTAATATTAATCGAAACTAAAGAATGATATCGCGTGTGTGTTCATTTTTCTGTTTAATTCCGAGACACTTTGCATTAAAAGTCAATGACATAGAAAACGGAGAGAAGAGATAAGGTGAATGGAGGAGAAGACGAATAGGACGATGAAACTGATTTTCTCAAGGCAACGCATTTTCACGCGCAATATCCTTGACAGTCCGCACAAGCGGTCGCTCAAGTAGCTGTATAATGAAAAGTGGCCGAGGCGCCGAAGGAATTCCGACGATCCTTTTTCTCGTTTACGCAGTCGTACGCCCCGATGGGGGAATTACTTCCCAGCTACAAAGTTAGCTTCATAAAAAGCGACCAGCTACATCCAGTAAAATGCTCCCCCCCAACCCCTGTGTATATGTGATCAGAGTTTTTTTTTATTATGTTAGTCTTCCCGCAGAGTAAAATCGTATAAAGCTTCTTTATTTTGATAAATCTCAGAACGTCTGATATACGTTAAATTTAACAATGGATTTTCTCCCTCGTAATTACAGCTACGAGTAACTAATTTGTTAAGACAAAGCGCGAATAATACATTTAGAGTGATCTGATTGTGAGTACAAGTGATCGCTGTATTTCCTTTTCTAGAGAAAAGGATTTATCGAAATATTTTCTAAATGAAAATATATACGGTAGAAATATATAGTTGCATTATAATTTAATTATTGTTAAAAATAAGCAGATTGCATTTTCCATTCATTAAATATTCATTGCACTTTCCATTCATTGATGTAATTATTTTAAACAGATATTGTATAGGATGATCCTCATAATATCGTTTTTTAAGGCACTTATATAAGGCAATAATATGACAAAAAGCCACGAACAGAAATTTTTAAGTTTTTAACCGGCAACAAGTTGCAATAATAAAAATTAACCGAACGCTTTCTGTTTGATAAAAAAGCAAGGTAATCTTGACTTTTTAAAATGTACAGATATTTTTTTAATAGTAATGTAGATGACAAAAAAATTCAACAAGTATATACAATGTTATTTTAAGTTATATTACAACTCAATAAAAACCATTTTGAATTTGCTATTTAAATTTGAATATTTTGATCAATTTCATTATTTTGATTGTATTATGAAAACTGCCCTGTGTACATTGTATATTACATATGTATGTATATATATAACTTTTAGCAATTTATAACGTGAATGTAGAAATTGTTTTCTACATTAATATTTTCACTTTACATAGTTCAAATTATTGTCTCGCAAATTAAATATTGAATAAACGTTTTAAATTATTTCAATTAATAAATCGTAAAAATAATAATAACACACAACGCAAATATTGACCATTCATGTGTAATTACGTACATACATTTTATATAAGATTCTTTCACACAATTATTGTGCATTTTTTGAAAATATTTTTTTCTATTTACGTGGAATTATTTTTCCGCAAACGAATAATGAAGATAAAAAAGAAAATATCACTGACTGTCAAATATGATTTTATTCAACAGCAGCATGTATAGCAACTAAAAATACCAGCTCAACGTTGTAAACAGTGTTACAGATAGAAACTTTTGCGCAAAATTTATCAGGGGGAAAAAAAAAGTTGCAAAAACCAATCGCGGTTTTCGCGCGTCAGCTGATTGCAAAAACAAGTTTCGGTTTACTTCCAAACGAGGAAATGAAAATCGCGCGACGCGACCAGACGGTTGAATGTGAAACGGAAGTGTGTTGCGGAGCGGTGGATCGATTTCGGACAGATCAGGATTCAGATTACGACTCCCTTCGTCAGTCGACCAAATATGAGCGGTTTATGTTATGTACGTCAGTATGTACAGACATGAAAGCAAATTGAACAGCTCGTGCTTTCATACGGCACGTGGAGGGACGGTAAAGAGCTAGAGCTGTCGTCACTTGCAAACCAACCATTTATGGTTACCTAAAGGGCCAAGCTTGTATATCGCTTTTATATGAAATCGCATATTGATACGCCGTGAATCGACGTCAATCGATTCGATCCAATCGCCGTAATGAATGAATGACGATTATAAATTATGTATTTTCTATAGTTGTGCCGGTATCTGTTTCTGCAGCACGTCGTCGGACAAATTAAAGAGAGCTTTATTCATTTAATTCATTATTATCAGCTTTAGTACTTTATCATTGAACTTGTAGGAAATTGTGGTCAGAAAGTCCCCTTACAGAGTGATAGAAGTTACCTTTCGATAGAATTGAACAGTATGTATAATTAGAGAATATCTCTTTGTTTTTGAATATTTGCTAATATTAGAGATCGTTTTTTTTTTATATTCTTTACAATTCAAAATTATTGATAAAATAAATGACAAAAATATTATAGTAATCGGAGAAACGCGGTTGATTTTATTAATATTTATATAAAATTTTTAAATCATAAAAAATTATGACAATAAAGTCACAATTATATTATCTGAAATTATCTCTTGATCGTGAGAAGTTTATTAACTTTAATAATTACTCGGTGTTTTTCTTGAATATAATCTTTTTATAAATTATACACAATTACATTATAATATGATTAAATTTTTTTAAAATGTGCAAGATATGATATATTAGAAATCTTTGTTTGACTTCTTTTGAATTTTTAAATTATATTATATCGTATATATTTAATTTTGTAAAAAATGTATTTTCTTGCTTTGTATGTTGCAGAAATCAATATGGCCACTACGGAATCGTGTGAAGGTGATACGAGTCCGACATGTCGGCCAAGGTAAGAAAATTTCCGCGTATAACTATATAAAGAAATTACGTACTTTTAAAAAGTATGCTGTGATAGCTTTATTCATCGTTGATTTATTCAAAAAAAGAGTAAGGCATAATTTAATTTTGCCAGTAATTTCAAGTTTTGCTAGTTATGCTGCAATAATGAGAGAGGGAGAGAGAGAAAGAGAATCATGAATTTTGTGGAAAGTACAATTCATCCGCAAACCATCTGTAATTAATTTAGTATAAACCCAGCGGGAAATTTAATCAGACGGCGAGCTTAATCAGATGGCAACTTTGTTCTCCTCTCCTCTCCTCTCCTCACTCTCTCTCTCTCTTCCACTTAAATAACAACTTGCTGCGCATTAATTATAATAATGCGATTGTCCGAGCTTAATACGCGTGGCGAGTTATATTATAAGCTTGCGGTCGATATATGGGATACTTTCACTGGAGATATAAACTTTGTTGTTGCAAGGTGACGAATGTGTGATTAAAAAAACCTATGGCGATTATAACACTTCAACTGACTCAATCGAACGTATGATGTAAGAAAAGCGATAATTAAAATATCTATATAAATTTGCATGGTGGGATATATGTATATGTAGTGATAGCGCGTTAAAATATTTACACAAAGCTGTGAAATACGGAAAAAAATATTTGATAATATTTACATATTCGAAACGCGATTTATCGAGTGTTGTATCGTGTAGGGCTGAAATATTGAAAAGATCAGTGTCGCAATGTTATATCGACTGATAAAATATTTGAATTGAATTCAATATCAATTAAATATCAATAGCATTTTTATAAAGATGCAGTCACGTATATGATTGAAAATAATAATGATACTTTATAAAATAATTTTAATACTTTTAATACTTTTAATTTACTTAATTTACTCTTATTCAAATTAATTCAATTCTCTCAGTTTTAAACGATAGATAAACTTCAAAATTTTTTTATTAAACTATAGTTGACTAAAGTATTTAAAGACGAATATTTAAAGACTAACATTTTTCAATACAAAAAAAAATTTCTAATTTTAATATAATTTTTTAGTACACTTATATATATAAACACTGTTATTTATACTCCTTAATATAATTTTCGAATACAAAATATTTCAATGCTGTGCAAAGATGTTCGTAATTTACCAAACTTCATAAATTTTATGAAAGTTTGTAATTTTTGGTTCGAGTTATAAACAATTTCACTCAGGATTAGAAAAATAAAACGATTAGAAAGATAAACCAATCAAACTGCGCGACTTATTGCACACTACAAAAACTTCTCTTTACGTGCTTTTGGCACAATAACAATATCCCTAAATTCTATAGCAGAGCTTCGGTCGACTCTGAAGGGATTATCTCCTGCCACTGCGTTTGCTAATCCGAACTCACGGGCGAAGGTTGAAGCCGACCCGAATCCTCTTGCGGAAGCAAAAAGAACAAAACAAGTTGAAAACAAAAATTTAAAAAATGTGGCAATCAATCAAAGAAGCACATATTTAAACTTTTAATTTTAAATCACGTTGAAAAGAATCGAGCCTAGTACTTTCAAGATAATATATGAAGAAAATAATAATAAAATTAATAACCAATATTTAAAGTTATTATTTAAATATTTATATTAACATAAAAAGAAGGATAAATCAAATTAATACATTTCTAAAAATGAAACATGTTAGACAACATTATCAATAAGTTCATTAAACAGTTGTATACAAAAATTATACAACAATATATGCTGTTAAAGAAATGAATTACGTTTTTAGAATTATCATTTAAATTTTTGGATTTCTAAAGAAATCAGAATACTTTCTTGAAAACGCGAATATTTTGTAATATTTTTCTTTGGAAAAGGTTTTTAGAACTGTGTTTTTTGAGATAATGTCATCGACGAATCAACATTTTTACCCGCGATTAAAAAATAAAACGATTAAAAATCAAATCAAAACCCTGCATGGCTTAATGTATAGTACAAAAATATCGCTCTACGTGCGTGTATTATAAAATGAATAAAATATGAATATATAATAAAAAATACTTTTTAAAATAAAGACAATACGAGGACAATTAAATTTATTGTGTAAATACGCAATTTTTAGCAATATTTAAAATCAATATCGAATAAATATTTATAGGTTGATAAAACATTTATATGTATATATACACAAATATATACACACACAAACACAAACACACATATTTTTACAGATTAGGAATAGTTGTTCAATAATATAAATATAAAAATTATATTTATAGTTTGAAGTCTTGATATGTATATCTATATAATAGATCACGTAAAATAATAAAGATTCTTACATATCTTTACATTACACATTACATATCGCGAAATGTAAAAAACGTGTGTATTAAAATTGACATTTGTTTCAAAAGTTATATGTAGCATAAAGATATGACTGGGAAAATAGTTTCCAAGCAAGTATATTTTTCAAGCAGCGCATTCGTAATCGATATTATGTATACAATGGCCTTGATGATAAAATATTCATATTTATTTTATTGAGCTGTTGTTAAATATTAAAAAAGAAATCATTTCGTGTATATGCATACGTATGGTACACTCGCATTAATTAAAACTTCAAGATAATAAATAATAAGCAATAAATGTATATTTTTAAACAAATTTTACTTACTAATTTTTCCATACATGATTAATATAAAAATAATTAAAAATGCACAGAGTCGTGCATTAATAGATTATAAAAATGATAAGTTTGTGTCATCACAGGATCCATTTATTATAAATCATTGATTATAATTTTAAATATTCATTATCGTACAGTTTGACCAGAAAATGTATGTTTAGATATGTTAATTATTTTCTATTGTGTAATTACGAAATAATCGTTTACATATATACATATTTTAATGTTTTATAATTTAACGTTTGGAAATGTACATATATGTGTCATTGTATGTCTCCTGTAAATTCCTCAATTACCAAGTTAATGACTTAGTTATGTATTCTTGTACTGCTTTTGCCACCTCTGGATATTTTTTTATTTTATTTGCTATATGCATCGAGTTGTTGTACATCTAAAAATAAAAGATTATTTTGTTTTAATTCGCATTGTCAGACAATAGACGGTGCGACAATTGTACGGCAAACTCTGGGTCAATTTTGATCTATAGTGAGATTTCTTTTATATGCATCTCCAATATGAAATTACGTATCCAAAATTTTATATTAGAATTACATTTTTCATTATAGGTTTCAATTATCTTCTCTTTTTTTCAAAAATATGATACTTGTACATTATCATTAAAGGAAAAAAATATTCTTAAAATAAAATAAAATGATATTTTTATTGTAATTTTGTACAACGTGCATATGAAATGTTTGTTTTAATTATTGCATGATCTTTATAAAACAATTTTAAGATATGGATCATATATGACCCAGCGTACATCATCTAAAGATTATAAATTTTTCTTTCTATCTGCAAGACTTACAGATAGTATCTACAGATAGTGTATACTTACCGTATCAAATGCTCGTTCTGTCCAATACAGCCCCTAATAAAGAGAAATAATTTCACTATATTTATAAAATTATATGTTTAATAAAAAGCGTGTATGTAGACACATTCAATAATTTACACATACACAATAGTTTAAAAAATTTAATTGCTACTTGGGGAAAAAGAAAAAAGGAAAAACAAAATTTATCGCTACGAATTATTAAATTTCGTAGTAACAAATTCTATATTTTTCGACATTTCTAATTGATTTTACTCAAGAAAAAATATAAAAAGATATAAATCCATACTGAATTAAGAGATAAAATTTTCCACATAAAAATACAATTGTAAGTGATATAAGATAGTTTAAGACTATTTCAACATATATGGAAGATTTCGAAATTTTTATAATTTAATATTTTAATAAAACTAAAATCTCAAAAACGCTAATAACTGAAAAGGCATTTTTATAACGAACGGACAAAATTGGATCTCCACAATGTTATCAAGAATTAAAAAAGTGATTTTACTATTGCAATTCTAAAACTGTGTGACAATCTTCGTGCATGCAGAGAAACTGGATTTTTTTGGCGAAAATTAGATCTATTTCACTTTATTTATTTATATAATATTTTTATTTAAATTTTTATATAAAATTTTTATTTTATTTTAAAAATATATAAATTTCAACATGTGTACGAAATGTTCGCAATTTCCCCCAATGAGTGTCCAGATCTCTCTTAATGAAATAAGAAGGAAATAGTTTATAAATATCAAGCATATTCATTTTTAAACACCTGTATTTTATGATATTTAATATTTTGTGCAAAATATAAACTGAAGATTAAAATATCTCTAATAAATATATTTCTAATGGATACATATATAATAAATATAATGGATATATATATGTGTTTACATAAATCAATTCCTGAAAATTAAAATACTAATTAGAGTTTACATAATTTAAAATTATTATTTTTAAATTAGTATATCAAAATGTCTTTAAAATGTTTTTAAGTTTTCTTAAATCGATATATTGGATTGGACAAAAAGTTTTTTCGTTTCTTTTAAGAAAATTTAAGTTAAATTTAAAGACGAGTTTTACATATAAAACAATATATATTGAAGGAAAGAGCGAAAAAGATTCACTTTATTCGATTATCTTCTGTCACATCTTTCAGATGCTCTCATCCTAGTAATAAAAGCCTGAAAATAAACTTTCTTATTCTCTTTTCCACTTTCAAGCTAATTCCAAACACGATAAACACAGACGATCTTCTCTCTTTTTCTTAAACGACATATTGAAATGTCCATAAATGTCAGTTTATGTACGCGCACGGAGAAACTAAAGCTAAACTACTCACGTAATGTGATGCTAAAGCTATCTGAAAAAAATCAAAGAAACTTTTTAGCCAATCCAATATTTTTAGCGAGAAAACGCAATCAATTACTATCATGTGTGTTCTCTCTAGGGATATACTGCTAATTTATATAAAAAAAATTCCAAGTACAGAGTTTATGATTAAAGCTTACGCCATTAATAGTTGGTATGCCCAAAGCAAATGCTTCGACGATTTCCTTAGGAGTGGCAGGTTTTGGAGGTACTTCCCAAACCTGAGGGGGGGGAAGTAAATAAAAAGATTCATTAGAAGATTCAGAAGAAGGAGATTCATTAGAAGATTCAGAAGAAGAAGACGCAGGAGGATCCTTCTGGTTAGAAGACTTAGCTGCTCTCGCTTCCACTCTAGGAGCGCGCACGATTGCCATAATGTAGATTATAGCGAGCGCTAATGATAAGCATAACACTCGCATTCTGTAGCGCTTACTGACACTCAAGTTACGTCAACTTAATACGCGTTTCTGAGTTATTGCTATGGACGCGCAGCGCTTATATTGATATGTATATATACTAAAAATGCGATTACATTCATAGTTTCGTGCTTAGAAGGGGTACTTATATTCTTTATCACAATTATACATTTTATTATGGCAATATTTTTATTTCTCTTATGCGACATTAAAAGAATATGTTATGATATGTAATATACAACTTATATATTACAATGTCCGTAATTGGAAGGCTTAGGAGGGTTTTACATAAGAAAGAGCTTAAATAAGCAGATAAATATTTCAATCTTTTAGTCACTTAAAGATCTTTAAAGTCATTTAAAAAAAAAAATAATTTTAAAATCATTAGCGACGTTTCTGATGAAAGAGATTTTTTAAGCGTGATTAATATTGCGTATACACTTAAATAAAATACCTATCTACTTTATTAAAACATGAATTTTATGAGAAATAATTTTTTCCAATAATCTAAATGTAAAGATAATTTCTACGATGCAAATAATAATAATAGTAAAAATATGACATACACAAAATATGTTTTATAGGTCTTTTACTTTCAGACTTAATTTTATATATCATATTATACACTTTTATATTGAATATGTTCTGCATCATAAGAAATGCGATTAGCAACCACAATTTCCAAAAAATTTAATTATAATTTTCTATTTTGTATGTATATATTTTGTCATGGAAATCTTTATCTTACGCGAGAAATGTATGACATTGAAGAAGTGTAATATTTGGCGAAGGCTATATAAGCAATAAAAATTGTTGCTATACATGAATATCGTAATACTTTGATACGTAAACACGTAAGCATTTTTAAAAGCAGATACACGAATTTTATAGCTATATATGAGATAAACATAACGATTTCTGGAAAATAAAGTCGCAATGTCTTCCTGTGTAGATAGACGTACATATGTGCTTTGTGGGTATAAGAATTACTAGATAGATATTTATAAAATAACGCGGAGTTATATAATATTATTTCGTCATGCGTAACTTTAATGTTTGACACTCGAGGCCTTAATGATCAACATTGTGATTGGATCATCCAATGGCCATTTCAACGTCCATTAATCTCTCTGGCTTGAAGACAATAACAATTGCAAATGCAATTTGCTACGTCTAATATCCGAGAAAGGATATACGGAATATGCTCTTTACATAGCTTCGATAACTTTTAAATTTGAACATTATGATAAAATTACGATATTATTATCTGTGTGCATTTAATTTTTTTAAAATTATTTATCTATTTTATATTTTATTTAGATATTCGTAATAATGATTATTTATTAGAAAGATTTGTCGATCCAGAAAATTGTCGAAGGAACAATTATTAATTATTAATGAAATATTTTTCGTTAATTTCAATTATTTCATTAATAAATTAAAGTTGAAAATAAAGGTGCAACTAGAGTTTGAACGGTGATTTATTTTAAATTTCAGGGAAAGCAGAATTCATAGCGTTGGTCTACCAGTTAGAACTTCACAGCTTCCGCAACCGCCGTCTACCGGAAATGATATGCCGCCGCCAATACCACGTCGACATTCTGCCACTCCGGCGGTAACAAATTTTACTTATTTCTGATTATTGTCCCGTAAATTCAGTTTGAACGCGATTTAGATATCCGTATTTTCATTATTCATCTTGCTTAAAATGTATCCGTTCGAGAGTAAGTGTGATTTATTTTAATAAATCCGCAGTGTTCTACAGGATTTTACTCATTTATAAACGTTCATAATTTAAAATAGTATTATGGTACTTATTAACTTAAATAAATAATAATCTCTCTCGCGTATAAAACTATATCATTCAAAGATTAAAATGATGTTATAAAAAATTATAAAAGAACGGAGTAATAAAATATATTATGAAACTATTACATAACTATTATATTATACAAAAAAAATGTATCAAGATTTTTCACATTAAAAATACTTTTAAAGTTTTAAGAAATAAAAATAAAGATATATTTAGAAGCTAATAAACACATGACACATTTTACTTATTTAAGAAATAAATTGGAGAGGAAATTTCAACTCTCTTTCTCTCTGAATTATTCACTATATTATCTGAATTATATATATAAATATATATATATATAAACAAGCATAACTATATGTGGATAATGTTGGCATGCACTTTCGTGCAAGGAAATATTAATTATTAATGTATATTTATAGAGTGTCAGCTATTTATTCTGATAAAATATTGTGTATCAGATAATTGAAACATATTAAAGAGAAAGTTGCTGTAATGAATAAAGGGGACAGAAAGGCCAGAGATACTAAAGGGATTTTCGAACTTTGTGTCTCCTCCCACGCAGAGATAAGTTTGGAAAGTTGCAACCGCATCGTCAGTATTTCAACGTATATATATATACATACATATATATAATACATACATATGTGTATATAACTTCGACATCTTAAATCAGGCGACTAAAGCCGATAGTTAGCGGTACACCGTTATTTTGTAAATTAATATTGCCAGACCCGAAGATCGGCCGCTTAAATTAAAATTGTGCATCAAAATGGTCTCTTGCAAAAAGAAAGATTGATTACGTTCGAGAAATATACAATCATATATCTTGTGCGAAAATACGTTGTACTTTAATGTTGTAACAATGCTGGTTACAAGAACAAAAAAATTAAATTGCAATAAAATTAAGGATTTCTATTTGAAAAATTTATGCTGATAACTGACATAACTGTTCAAGATTAAATCTCAAGGTTTCTACTTTTTTCAAATCAAGCAACTTTTGTTTAAAATATCTTTCCTTTAAATATATTGCTTTCGAAATATTTTTGATAAACATGAAAAATTTGAAATAAAATTCTTTTCATCCTATGTATGCAAATGTATAATTATCATTGTGCTTTAAATGTTTTTTATATATTTGTCTATAATTTGTACTAAAAATAAACAATTTATTGTTGATTTGTAACAAAACTTTTGTTATGAATTTTATCAAAAATTATAAAAAAATAATACATAAATGCAAGTTTATTTGCTATTTTTGTTCTTTTTACGTTTTGTGTCATTATAGAAGAATGGAAGAATTAAAATCTAAAATTTAATTATATAGATAATAAATCTTATTGTACTGTTTGTTGTTCCAACATGTGTCAACTTTAAAGAAAAAGTTTTATTAGATAATAGAGATAAACGCGATGTATATATATATATATGCAATTATTAGATTTATTACTGGAAATCAAGGTTTATATTTTTGATTTTGCGTTACCTGAAGCATCAATAGATAAACATTTATCAACAAATTCGAGGAAATTACGATGACACTCAAAGCATTCGATAAACGTTAAATGTGCGTTTAAAGCGCTCAAGGTATTAAAGCGTGATTCATGCAAAGATAGTTTGTTGACGATAAATGTTTAGAGCTAATGAACTTGCGTGTTACTTTATGTGTGTCAACAAGCCGATTAAACTTGATGTTTATCTTTTAACGGTGATAAGCGTTGTAACTTTACGCGTAACTTTCGCATCAATTTACGCAAATCACGTAACTCATTCGTCGGAATACCTATTTCGGAATGCTGATATTTTCACCGTAAATTACGAGTTTATTTATCCGAGAGAGAAAATCTTTTCGAAAACAACTCTACAATGCGTTTAAGGTCGTTAAATATAAAGAAGTATAAAAGCTGAATTAAAAGTAAATTTAATCAAGAAAAATCTGACAGAAAAATATTAAAAATAACCTTAATTCAAACTTTACATCAAAAATTTAATTTCTAAACGTCTTTTATTGGATTTTCTAACACGTATTATCCGATATCGACAATAATTGAGATAGGGAAACTTTTTACCGAATAATGATTCTTTCGCGTTTCGGAAGAAACGAAAAGAAAGGAAGAAACTCCTCTGATATTTTTAGAAAATTTTAGAAACTATGAAATGACGAGAAGATACAAAGTGGCCTATTTTTTGACATATATACAGGTAGCACCACCTCCGATTCCGCTGAGGCCGCCGGCAATCCCGAAGAGAAGCAAGAATGAGAAACCTATACCCCTGCAATCCACAACCAGGCAAGATAGTCAAGTGACTTATCACAAAGCGAGCGATTCTTCGTCCGCATCGAAAATGCTGACTGCGTGGAATAACGTGGACTCGACCAGCGAAAAACTTATAGATTTGGGTCCTTTCAGAGATCAACATCAGAAATTGCAGGTGAGTATAGGACACGAGTGATCTCGTCGGAAAAATAGTGGCAGTTGTCCAGAAAATGAAATGTTCTGATTGGATCTATGATAATTCACGATTTTAATACATAGCCTAATTGAAATAGAAAAAATAAAGCATCTATTAAAAATACGAAATGTTAAAAAATAAGAAATATTAAATAACATTTCTATAATAATATTAAATTAAAAAATTAGAATAAACATATCTATATTTTAAAAAGTCACTTTTATTAATCATTCAATGAAAAATCAACGAAGAATGAAGGATGTCGTTTTTTTTAATAGTACTAAAGTCGATACCTATCAATTTGCATTACTTTGAATACGAATTGATGAATTAATTTTTGCTTCGACATCGTTAAAAGTCACCAGCTTGTCGAGATGGAGATTTTCTATGCCTTTTTTCGTATCTTCGCGGATTGCAGGATTACTTGTTAAGTTACGGCGAGAAGGACGGGCAGGAAACGAACGAGTGTAACGATTTCGTGGTCGACTTCGAGCGAGCGAATTTTCAGGAAGGTCGTAAGCTCGCGCAAAACTCGAGCTTCGAGAAGCTGCAAAAGGCCTCGTTGGATCTCGAGAAGAGGCTGCACGAGAGAATTGTTAAGAGCGCCGAGGCAAGATTCGAGGACTCGAACGGCCGAGTGGATCCTCGTCAACGACAAGGCTCAGCTATCGTTTCGCGCCCTAATAGGTAATTGCATGTTTTTTAAAAATTATATTATTTATATATATATATATATATATATGTATATATATAACACATATACAACTCTTTCAACATTTTCCTCGTAATCTTGTGAAAAGATGATTGCATCATATACATTTTATCGTACTGCTCTGTGCATCATATCGCGCAAATACGTAATAATGCAAAGGTTATCAGGCTTATACATATATGTACATATATGTATATAGGATCCGTCATATTTAACGCCGAATACGAATTATGAAACACTCTACGTCTACGTTAAAACTACTTGAATGCAGGATTTTCCCACGTTTCACTATCGTGAAGCATGCTTGCATTTTTCTCTCTTTCTCTCTTTCTAAAGTCTGGATCGATTTGGAGCAAGATATTACGGACGATTACGCTTACGATAGATTCGTTAAACGAAGCGTAAGTTTCGACTCTATCTCGACACAGAGAACAGAATAATATCCAAGTATTCTAGAAACCACCAACGCATTTTTTTCCGTTTTTAAATCTCTTATAGTTTGAAATACAAATCGTATATTACAAAAAAAACTAGAAATAAGCTATTAACACTAATGAAACGCTCCTATTTATTATAATAAATTTACTATTTTTTTTACAGTAATAAGTATATAAATGTGTGGTGATTGTGTCTTAAACAAGGCAAGTGTAGCTATGTGAATCTAGCACCCGACTTTTTAAAAATTAATTTTTTAAAACGGAAAATGATAGCATCTCGTTTGTAGTAACAATAATTTCGTTTGTAGTTTTATCAATTAATAAATAAAAAAATTTTTTTAAATGACTCGCACCCGACATTGAGCTATCGCAAATTCGCTTGCGCAGTCTTCTTTAGAATCGTTTGTAGTTGTTTGTAGTGATTTTCCTTTTGTTTGTAGTTTAGCGGTTCAAAAGTTATTTGTTTATAACTTTTGAACCGCTCCACTACAAACGAAAGGAAAATCACTACAAACAATTACAAACGATTCTAAAGAAGACTGCGCAAGCGGATTTGAAAAATGACAAAATTAGCTTTTGGACGAATAAACAATTGTTTATAACTTTTGAACCACTCAACTACAAACGAAAGGAAAATCACTACAAACAACTACAAACGATTGTAAAGAAGACGGCGCAAGCGGATTTGAAAAATCTTAAAAATTGACAAAGTTAGCTTTTGGACGAATAAACAATTGTTTATAACTTTTGAACCGCTCCACTACAAACGAAAGGAAAATCACTACAAACAACTACAAACGATTCTAAAGAAGACTGCGCAAGCAGATTTGCGATATCTCAATGTCGGGTGCGAGTCATTAAAAAAAATTTTTTTTGTTTATTAATTGATAAAACTACAAACAAAATTATTGTTACTACAAACGAAATGCTATCATTTTCCGTTTCCGCACCCGACTTTTTAAAAAATTAATTTTTAAAAAGTCGGGTGCTAGGTTCACATAGCTCGTCGTGGGCGAATAATATTTTATTACTTTATTAATAGAGTTTATTATTTAAATATTTGTAAAAAAAATTGTTGTAAGAAATGATAACATTATTAATGCTATTATCGCGATATTCGTCGAAATTATTCGAACGAAGAATAAAAGTGTGCAGGGATGAAAAGAGTTCGGACGCGTTATTATTGTCGCTTATATCAAACGGATAATCACTGAAATTGGCTGATCAGTGCTACTTTCTATCCCTGATTAATCGCCAGACTCGGAAAAAAATCACTTTCTCATTATTATTGCCTATGTACATTATATTGCATATTATTTACGAGTATAATATGACTCATTCGAGCGAGATTTGTTAAATAATTTTGTCGAAACGCTCATATATACATAATGTTATATGATATAAAACTTTCTGTTTTTTTTCCTCGATTTCAAACATCAAACGGTAAGAGTTTTATACGTCGTGTGAGCTATGTAAACCTAGCACCTGACTTTTTAAAAATTAATTTTTTTAAACGGAAAATGATAGCATTTCATTTGTAGTTGTTTGTAGTAGCAATAATTTCGTTTGTAGTTTTATCAATTAATAAATATAAAAAAATTTTTAAATGGCTCGCACCCGACATTGAGATATCGCAAATCTGCTTGCGCAGTCTTCTTTAGAATCGTTTGTAGTTGTTTGTAGTGATTTTCCTTTCGTTTGTAGTTGAGCGGTTCAAAAGTTATAAACAATTGTTTATTCGTCCAAGAGGTAACTTTGTCAACTTTTAAGATTTCTTAAATCCGGTTGCGCAGTCTTCTTTAGAATCGTTTGTAGTTGTTTGTAGTGATTTTCCTTTCGTTTGTAGTTAAGCGGTTCAAAAGTTATAAACAATTGACAAAGTTAGCTCTTGGACGAATAAACAATTGTTTATAACTTTTGAACCGCTCAACTACAAACGAAAGGAAAATCACTACAAACAACTACAAACGATTCTAAAGAAGACTGGGCAAGTGGATTTGAAAAATCTTAAAAATTGACAAAGTTAGCTTTTGGACGAATAAACAATTGTTTATAACTTTTGAACCGCTCCACTACAAACGAAAGGAAAATCACTAGAAACAACTACAAACGATTGTAAAGAAGACTGCGCAAGAGGATTTGAAAAATCTTAAAAATTGACAAAGTTAGCTTTTGGACGAATAAACAATTGTTTATAACTTTTGAACCGCTCGACTACAAACGAAAGGAAAATCACTACAAACAACTACAAACGATTGTAAAGAAGACTGCGCAAGCGGATTTGAAAAATCTTAAAAATTGACAAAGTTAGCTTTTGGACGAATAAACAATTGTTTATAACTTTTGAACCGCTCGACTACAAACGAAAGGAAAATCACTACAAACAACTACAAACGATTGTAAAGAAGACTGCGCAAGCGGATTTGAAAAATCTTAAAAATTGACAAAATTAGCTTTTGGACGAATAAACAATTGTTTATAACTTTTGAACCGCTCAACTACAAACGAAAGGAAAATCACTACAAACAACTACAAACGATTCTAAAGAAGACTGCGCAAGCGGATTTGAAAAATCTTAAAAATTGACAAAGTTAGCTTTTGGACGAATAAACAATTGTTTATAACTTTTGAACCGCTCCACTACAAACGAAAGGAAAATCACTACAAACAACTACAAACGATTCTAAAGAAAACTGCGCAAGCAGATTTGCGATATCTCAATGTCGGGTGCGAGTCATTAAAAAAAATTTTTTTTGTTTATTAATTGATAAAACTACAAACAAAATTATTGTTACTACAAACGAAATGCTATCATTTTCCGTTTCCGCACCCGACTTTTTAAAAAATTAATTTTTAAAAAGTCGGGTGCTAGGTTCACATAGCTCGTCGTGGGCGAATAATATTTTATTACTTTATTAATAGAGTTTATTATTTAAATATTTGTAAAAAAAATTGTTGTAAGAAATGATAACATTATTAATGCTATTATCGCGATATTCGTCGAAATTATTCGAACGAAGAATAAAAGTGTGCAGGGATGAAAAGAGTTCGGACGCGTTATTATTGTCGCTTATATCAAACGGATAATCACTGAAATTGGCTGATCAGTGCTACTTTCTATCCCTGATTAATCGCCAGACTCGGAAAAAAATCACTTTCTCATTATTATTGCCTATGTACATTATATTGCATATTATTTACGAGTATAATATGACTCATTCGAGCGAGATTTGTTAAATAATTTTGTCGAAACGCTCATATATACATAATGTTATATGATATAAAACTTTCTGTTTTTTTTCCTCGATTTCAAACATCAAACGGTAAGAGTTTTATACGTCGTGTGAGCTATGTAAACCTAGCACCTGACTTTTTAAAAATTAATTTTTTTAAACGGAAAATGATAGCATTTCATTTGTAGTTGTTTGTAGTAGCAATAATTTCGTTTGTAGTTTTATCAATTAATAAATATAAAAAAATTTTTAAATGGCTCGCACCCGACATTGAGATATCGCAAATCTGCTTGCGCAGTCTTCTTTAGAATCGTTTGTAGTTGTTTGTAGTGATTTTCCTTTCGTTTGTAGTTGAGCGGTTCAAAAGTTATAAACAATTGTTTATTCGTCCAAGAGGTAACTTTGTCAACTTTTAAGATTTCTTAAATCCGGTTGCGCAGTCTTCTTTAGAATCGTTTGTAGTTGTTTGTAGTGATTTTCCTTTCGTTTGTAGTTAAGCGGTTCAAAAGTTATAAACAATTGACAAAGTTAGCTCTTGGACGAATAAACAATTGTTTATAACTTTTGAACCGCTCAACTACAAACGAAAGGAAAATCACTACAAACAACTACAAACGATTCTAAAGAAGACTGCGCAAGCGGATTTGAAAAATCTTAAAAATTGACAAAGTTAGCTTTTGGACGAATAAACAATTGTTTATAACTTTTGAACCGCTCCACTACAAACGAAAGGAAAATCACTACAAACAACTACAAACGATTCTAAAGAAAACTGCGCAAGCAGATTTGCGATATCTCAATGTCGGGTGCGAGTCATTAAAAAAAATTTTTTTTGTTTATTAATTGATAAAACTACAAACAAAATTATTGTTACTACAAACGAAATGCTATCATTTTCCGTTTCCGCACCCGACTTTTTAAAAAATTAATTTTTAAAAAGTCGGGTGCTAGGTTCACATAGCTCGTCGTGGGCGAATAATATTTTATTACTTTATTAATAGAGTTTATTATTTAAATATTTGTAAAAAAAATTGTTGTAAGAAATGATAACATTATTAATGCTATTATCGCGATATTCGTCGAAATTATTCGAACGAAGAATAAAAGTGTGCAGGGATGAAAAGAGTTCGGACGCGTTATTATTGTCGCTTATATCAAACGGATAATCACTGAAATTGGCTGATCAGTGCTACTTTCTATCCCTGATTAATCGCCAGACTCGGAAAAAAATCACTTTCTCATTATTATTGCCTATGTACATTATATTGCATATTATTTACGAGTATAATATGACTCATTCGAGCGAGATTTGTTAAATAATTTTGTCGAAACGCTCATATATACATAATGTTATATGATATAAAACTTTCTGTTTTTTTTCCTCGATTTCAAACATCAAACGGTAAGAGTTTTATACGTCGTGTGAGCTATGTAAACCTAGCACCTGACTTTTTAAAAATTAATTTTTTTAAACGGAAAATGATAGCATTTCATTTGTAGTTGTTTGTAGTAGCAATAATTTCGTTTGTAGTTTTATCAATTAATAAATATAAAAAAATTTTTAAATGGCTCGCACCCGACATTGAGATATCGCAAATCTGCTTGCGCAGTCTTCTTTAGAATCGTTTGTAGTTGTTTGTAGTGATTTTCCTTTCGTTTGTAGTTGAGCGGTTCAAAAGTTATAAACAATTGTTTATTCGTCCAAGAGGTAACTTTGTCAACTTTTAAGATTTCTTAAATCCGGTTGCGCAGTCTTCTTTAGAATCGTTTGTAGTTGTTTGTAGTGATTTTCCTTTCGTTTGTAGTTAAGCGGTTCAAAAGTTATAAACAATTGACAAAGTTAGCTCTTGGACGAATAAACAATTGTTTATAACTTTTGAACCGCTCAACTACAAACGAAAGGAAAATCACTACAAACAACTACAAACGATTGTAAAGAAGACTGCGCAAGCGGATTTGAAAAATCTTAAAAATTGACAAAGTTAGCTTTTGGACGAATAAACAATTGTTTATAACTTTTGAACCGCTCGACTACAAACGAAAGGAAAATCACTACAAACAACTACAAACGATTGTAAAGAAGACTGCGCAAGCGGATTTGAAAAATCTTAAAAATTGACAAAGTTAGCTTTTGGACGAATAAACAATTGTTTATAACTTTTGAACCGCTCGACTACAAACGAAAGGAAAATCACTACAAACAACTACAAACGATTCTAAAGAAAACTGCGCAAGCAGATTTGCGATATCTCAATGTCGGGTGCGAGTCATTAAAAAAAATTTTTTTTGTTTATTAATTGATAAAACTACAAACAAAATTATTGTTACTACAAACGAAATGCTATCATTTTCCGTTTCCGCACCCGACTTTTTAAAAAATTAATTTTTAAAAAGTCGGGTGCTAGGTTCACATAGCTCGTCGTGGGCGAATAATATTTTATTACTTTATTAATAGAGTTTATTATTTAAATATTTGTAAAAAAAATTGTTGTAAGAAATGATAACATTATTAATGCTATTATCGCGATATTCGTCGAAATTATTCGAACGAAGAATAAAAGTGTGCAGGGATGAAAAGAGTTCGGACGCGTTATTATTGTCGCTTATATCAAACGGATAATCACTGAAATTGGCTGATCAGTGCTACTTTCTATCCCTGATTAATCGCCAGACTCGGAAAAAAATCACTTTCTCATTATTATTGCCTATGTACATTATATTGCATATTATTTACGAGTATAATATGACTCATTCGAGCGAGATTTGTTAAATAATTTTGTCGAAACGCTCATATATACATAATGTTATATGATATAAAACTTTCTGTTTTTTTTCCTCGATTTCAAACATCAAACGGTAAGAGTTTTATACGTCGTGTGAGCTATGTAAACCTAGCACCTGACTTTTTAAAAATTAATTTTTTTAAACGGAAAATGATAGCATTTCATTTGTAGTTGTTTGTAGTAGCAATAATTTCGTTTGTAGTTTTATCAATTAATAAATATAAAAAAATTTTTAAATGGCTCGCACCCGACATTGAGATATCGCAAATCTGCTTGCGCAGTCTTCTTTAGAATCGTTTGTAGTTGTTTGTAGTGATTTTCCTTTCGTTTGTAGTTGAGCGGTTCAAAAGTTATAAACAATTGTTTATTCGTCCAAGAGGTAACTTTGTCAACTTTTAAGATTTCTTAAATCCGGTTGCGCAGTCTTCTTTAGAATCGTTTGTAGTTGTTTGTAGTGATTTTCCTTTCGTTTGTAGTTAAGCGGTTCAAAAGTTATAAACAATTGACAAAGTTAGCTCTTGGACGAATAAACAATTGTTTATAACTTTTGAACCGCTCAACTACAAACGAAAGGAAAATCACTACAAACAACTACAAACGATTCTAAAGAAGACTGGGCAAGTGGATTTGGAAAATCTTAAAAATTGACAAAGTTAGCTTTTGGACGAATAAACAATTGTTTATAACTTTTGAACCGCTCGACTACAAACGAAAGGAAAATCACTACAAACAACTACAAACGATTGTAAAGAAGACTGCGCAAGAGGATTTGAAAAATCTTAAAAATTGACAAAGTTAGCTTTTGGACGAATAAACAATTGTTTATAACTTTTGAACCGCTCGACTACAAACGAAAGGAAAATCACTACAAACAACTACAAACGATTGTAAAGAAGACTGCGCAAGCGGATTTGAAAAATCTTAAAAATTGACAAAGTTAGCTTTTGGACGAATAAACAATTGTTTATAACTTTTGAACCGCTCGACTACAAACGAAAGGAAAATCACTACAAACAACTACAAACGATTCTAAAGAAGACTGCGCAAGCGGATTTGAAAAATCTTAAAAATTGACAAAGTTAGCTTTTGGACGAATAAACAATTGTTTATAACTTTTGAACCGCTCAACTACAAACGAAAGGAAAATCACTACAAACAACTACAAACGATTCTAAAGAAGACTGCGCAAGCGGATTTAAAAAATCTTAAAAATTGACAAAGTTAGCTCTTGGACGAATAAACAATTGTTTATAACTTTTGAACCGCTCAACTACAAACGAAAGGAAAATCACTACAAACAACTACAAACGATTCTAAAGAAGACTGCGCAAGCAGATTTGCGATATCTCAATGTCGGGTGCGAGTCATTAAAAAAAATTTTTTTGTTTATTAATTGATAAAACTACAAACAAAATTATTGTTACTACAAACGAAATGCTATCATTTTCCGTTTTAAAAAATTAATTTTTAAAAAGTCGGGTGCTAGGTTCACATAACTCGTTGTGGGCGAATAATATTTTATTACTTTATTAATAGAGTTTATTATTTAAATATTTGTAAAAAAAATTGTTGTAAGAAATGATAACATTAATGCTATTATCGCGATATTCGTCGAAATTATTCGAACGAGGAATAAAAGTGTGCAGGGATGAAAAGAGTTCGGACGCGTTATTATTGTCGCTTATATCGGACGGATAATCACTGAAATCGGCTGACCAGTGCTACTTTCTATCCCTGATTAATCGCCAGACTCGGAAAAAATCACTTTCTCATTATTATTGCATATGTACATTATATTGCATATTATATACGAGTATAATATGACTCATTCGAGCGAAATTTGTTAAATAATTTTGTCGAAACGCTCATATATACATAATGTTATATGATATAAAACTTTCTGTTTTTTTTCCTCGATTTCAAACATCAAACGGTAAGAGTTTTATACGTCGTGTGAGCTATGTAAACCTAGCACCCGACTTTTTAAAAATTAATTTTTTTTAACGGAAAATGATAGCATTTCATTTGTAGTTGTTTGTAGCAGCAATAATTTCGTTTGTAGTTTTATCAATTAATAAATTTAAAAAATTTTTTAAATGGCTCGCACCCGACATTGAGATATCGCAAATCTGCTTGCGCAGTCTTTTTTAGAATCGTTTGTAGTTGTTTGTAGTGATTTTCCTTTCGTTTGTAGTTGAGCGGTTCAAAAGTTATAAACAATTGTTTATTCGTCCAAGAGGTAACTTTGTCAACTTTTAAGATTTCTTAAATCCGGTTGCGCAGTCTTCTTTAGAATCGTTTGTAGTTGTTTGTAGTGATTTTCCTTTCGTTTGTAGTTAAGCGGTTCAAAAGTTATAAACAATTGACAAAGTTAGCTCTTGGACGAATAAACAATTGTTTATAACTTTTGAACCGCTCAACTACAAACGAAAGGAAAATCACTACAAACAACTACAAACGATTCTAAAGAAGACTGGGCAAGTGGATTTGGAAAATCTTAAAAATTGACAAAGTTAGCTTTTGGACGAATAAACAATTGTTTATAACTTTTGAACCGCTCGACTACAAACGAAAGGAAAATCACTACAAACAACTACAAACGATTGTAAAGAAGACTGCGCAAGAGGATTTGAAAAATCTTAAAAATTGACAAAGTTAGCTTTTGGACGAATAAACAATTGTTTATAACTTTTGAACCGCTCGACTACAAACGAAAGGAAAATCACTACAAACAACTACAAACGATTGTAAAGAAGACTGCGCAAGCGGATTTGAAAAATCTTAAAAATTGACAAAGTTAGCTTTTGGACGAATAAACAATTGTTTATAACTTTTGAACCGCTCGACTACAAACGAAAGGAAAATCACTACAAACAACTACAAACGATTCTAAAGAAGACTGCGCAAGCGGATTTGAAAAATCTTAAAAATTGACAAAGTTAGCTTTTGGACGAATAAACAATTGTTTATAACTTTTGAACCGCTCAACTACAAACGAAAGGAAAATCACTACAAACAACTACAAACGATTCTAAAGAAGACTGCGCAAGCGGATTTAAAAAATCTTAAAAATTGACAAAGTTAGCTCTTGGACGAATAAACAATTGTTTATAACTTTTGAACCGCTCAACTACAAACGAAAGGAAAATCACTACAAACAACTACAAACGATTCTAAAGAAGACTGCGCAAGCAGATTTGCGATATCTCAATGTCGGGTGCGAGTCATTAAAAAAAATTTTTTTGTTTATTAATTGATAAAACTACAAACAAAATTATTGTTACTACAAACGAAATGCTATCATTTTCCGTTTTAAAAAATTAATTTTTAAAAAGTCGGGTGCTAGGTTCACATAACTCGTTGTGGGCGAATAATATTTTATTACTTTATTAATAGAGTTTATTATTTAAATATTTGTAAAAAAAATTGTTGTAAGAAATGATAACATTAATGCTATTATCGCGATATTCGTCGAAATTATTCGAACGAGGAATAAAAGTGTGCAGGGATGAAAAGAGTTCGGACGCGTTATTATTGTCGCTTATATCGGACGGATAATCACTGAAATCGGCTGACCAGTGCTACTTTCTATCCCTGATTAATCGCCAGACTCGGAAAAAATCACTTTCTCATTATTATTGCATATGTACATTATATTGCATATTATATACGAGTATAATATGACTCATTCGAGCGAAATTTGTTAAATAATTTTGTCGAAACGCTCATATATACATAATGTTATATGATATAAAACTTTCTGTTTTTTTTCCTCGATTTCAAACATCAAACGGTAAGAGTTTTATACGTCGTGTGAGCTATGTAAACCTAGCACCCGACTTTTTAAAAATTAATTTTTTTTAACGGAAAATGATAGCATTTCATTTGTAGTTGTTTGTAGCAGCAATAATTTCGTTTGTAGTTTTATCAATTAATAAATTTAAAAAATTTTTTAAATGGCTCGCACCCGACATTGAGATATCGCAAATCTGCTTGCGCAGTCTTTTTTAGAATCGTTTGTAGTTGTTTGTAGTGATTTTCCTTTCGTTTGTAGTTGAGCGGTTCAAAAGTTATAAACAATTGTTTATTTGTCCAAGAGCTAACTTTGTCAATTTTTAAGATTTTTCAAATCCGCTTGCGCAGTCTTCTTTAGAATCGTTTGTAGTTGTTTGTAGTGATTTTCCTTTCGTTTGTAGTTTAGCGGTTTAAAAGTTATAAACAAATAACTTTTGAACCGCTAAACTACAAACGAAAGGAAAATCACTACAAACAACTACAAACGGTTCTAAAGAAGACTGCGCAAGCGGATTTGCGATATCTTTAAAATTAACAAATTTACCTCTTGGACGAATAAACAATTGTTTATAACTTCTGAACCGCTCAACTACAAACGAAAGGAAAATCACTACAAACAACTACAAACGATTCTAAAGAAGACTGTGCAAGCGGATTTGCGATATCTCAATGTCGGGTGCGAGTCATTAAAAAAATTTTTTTTATTTATTAACTGAAAAAACTACAAACGAAATTATTGTTACTACAAACAACTACAAACAAAATGCTATCATTTTCCGTTTTAAAAAATTAATTTTAAAAAAATCGGCTGCTAGATTCACATAGCTGGCAAGTGTAATAAATAATTAATAATTCGTAATAAAAATACAAAATAAATAAATAATAATAAAATTATATTATAATTAAATAATAATAATTTCTTAATAAAATAATAATAAAATTAATAAATTTCGAGAAACTAAAAAAAATTGCTTGAGAGCTTTGTCAATTGCAAAAATAACCAATATTTTTATTTTAGTCAGTATTTTGGACAAATGATTAATTATTGATAATTACAAATCTGATGATCCCAAAAATTTTGCGAACAATTAATACGAGAAATAACATCTTGATTATTGTACCACAGGAAGTTATTTTTTCCTTTTCATATAGGCAGCAATTGTCAAAGTTCACGAGGGAGAATGAATCCAGCAGCTGTGAGCAGGAGTCATGCGAGGGCAAGTCTAGAGAAGAAACGTCATTACCGCGAAGGGAGATCTTTCCAAGAGACGAGTCGAAGTACGCGACGATTTTGGTAACCGGTCGCGAACGAAGATCAAAGTTCGAGGAGCTGCAGGTGGCCTCGAAGAATCTAGAGAGACGTTTGCACGAGGACGACGATTATCGTCGACGTCAGGAGATGGAGAGACGGCTGAACAAGGACAAGCCACCTAGGTGCGACAAGTAGCCTAGCTTTCACCCTATATACAATTTTCCCTCGCCTTTTTTAATTTATAATTGCAGATTAATTGATCGGCAGAGTGAATGTACAAGCGAGCTTCTCGTTGCATTTATATATAGATACGAGGATCTGGAAGATATCCCGCAGGAACTCGACAGACGTTTCCATGGCGAGCAGACGTCATTGGAGCAGCAACAGCAGCATCCAATAACACGAAGCAAATACGAGAACGATATGGAAAGGGCCAGGAGTATTCTACAACATAATCTTAGGAAGGAGCGAGGCGGCGGCGGCGGCGGCGAGAAACTCGAGAAATTGCCGAAGGCAACACAGACGAATCTACCGCCGCCTCTGAGCTCCATTTGTCAGAGCCCTGTACCGAAACCTATCAGTGTCCGACAGGACAGTAACGTTTCCTCGGATAGTTTTAGTCAAACCAGCTCGCCCAGCTATACCAGCAAGACAATGGAAGCACCTCTTCTGCCTCACAAGCACGGCAAAGTCCCAGGTACGTTATTTAGTTCGCGAAGCTTCACCGAGCGATTGTCTTGTCACGGAACGCTGTTGTTGGCGAAGAAGTCATTAGCAAATAGAATAGTAGTTGCGTTGTGAGACGGAAAAGTTTTTTGATACAAGATAATTTTTATATAATGATTTTATAGAATGATTAAAAGTTGTCTCTCGTAGTGATTTTTTTAAGTCTTACAATAAAATTAATTTTAGATCGCATATAATGTTAATTTTTTAGGAAAAGTAAGATAAGATATCTAATAGACTGTTCGATCTATAAGTTATATATAGAGCAAAAATTATTTCATTTATTTAAGATTGTGAATAAATCTTTTGTAAATTAAATTTCGTTGTAAAGCTTAAAATGTCATACGAAAAACACTACATTTTATAGAAAATATTTTATGCTAAAAGATTTTCCCACAAAATTACTTATAATATATTACAGTGATATATCGTATTTTTTACGATCTTTATTGTATAATAGCCTTAATAGTCTTAATAGTTTTTTTGATTTAATAGTCTTAATAGTCTAGTGGCTCTACATCAAGATGGATATGACATAATGCTTTGCGGCAATACTCTGCATAGTTCTCCAAATATTTAAAGCAGTTTATGATTAACAGCATACTTTAGACACAAATTATATTTTCAAAATTTAAATAAAATTTCTAAAATAAAAAAAATTGATTATATATATATATTTTTTTTTCAAATTACATACACATTATAATTATTAAAATATTCAAATTAATATTTTATATATAATAAAATATGTTTATGAAATTTAAAAAATATATATATTATATACATATATTTAAAAAAATATATATATATTATATACATATATTTAAAAAAAAAGATATATATATATATATATAATTGATTTAGAATATTGATTAGAAAAATTAATTTAAATAGGGGCTTATAAGATATAAGGGAGATGTATTCTATGACATTCTCGTTTTTAATATTAAGGTATATGCAAAATTGAAATTTCTTCGTTATATCCTTTCGCGAAGCTCGATGCTCTTTGAGAATGACAGATAAATGCCGCCGTGAAACGTGACACAATCATGCGCTAGAAACGAGACGAAAAGTTTATTTTTTCCCCTCCTGTCGCGTGCGCACGTCATCTTGATATCTTTTATTCTGTACATCTCGTTGCTGCATTATAACATGGTTAAATCTGTTTATGCAAATAAGAAAGATAAAAAGTAAAAAGTCTTCCAATCAAAGAGAGAGAGAGAGAGAGAACCTTCAATCTGTGCAAAATTTAATGTAAATTTTCAGTATCCTTTATGTCTCCACAATTTTCAAAACTTATATCAAAATTTATATCCTTGGAACATCACAAATTAGTGACAAATCGATCACTCGCGACGAAAAAATCCTGCAAACGACCGACATCGCCCTTATCTTTCAGACAGAGCTTTGGTATCGGAGCCTGATAACTCATCCGACAGACCGATAACGAAGTCGACGAGCACGCCGGCCAGTTTGCAGACCATCGTCAGAATGCATGCGGGAAATAACGGTTCCTTGCATCACAAAGTAAGTAAGTCGCAAATAACTGTCAATATAAAAGGGGGAGGAGATAGAAATGTACAAGGTCCCATTTAAATAATGCATTGAAAATTTTTCGAAAACCAAGGCTTCCATCGAAAAATCTTTCATACCAAAATTGTAGGATTTCGAGGGGGACTTTTTGTCGTAAACATAGTTTTATTCCAGGTGAAGGCATTTTCGAGATTTCGAGATCATCATTCTTTTTATTTACGAGATATTTTATGCTTTATTCTGACACATTTTGAAAAAATAAAAAATATTTTGTAATATATATACTCATTTTTCGATAATCTTATCTTAATAATTTTCTGTATACAATAATGAAATAAATCAATCGATATAAGAGAAACATATTCTTCTGATTAAAAAATTTTCCAATGTGCAATTGCATACTTTTTTTTTATAATTATGTTTTTTTTACACCAATTGATTTATCTCATTATTCTACGTTGAAAATTATTAAGATAAGATTGTCGAAAAATGAGTACAATACGAAATATTTCAATTTTTTGTCAAAATATGTCAGAATAAATTTATGTAAAAAAAATTATAGTGGTTCCATTAAAAAAAAAGAAACTTCGAAATCTCAAAAATGTCTCCACTTGGAATAAGACTATGTTTATAACAAGACTTCTCCCTTCGAAATCTTACAACTTTTATATGAAACATTTTTCGATGGAAGCCTTGATTTTCGTAAAATAGTAATGCATTATTTGAAATGGGATACCCTGTATACGAAATACCGCGCTCAATTTACCTTAGATATACCTTTGATTTAATTAAATTTAATTAAATATATAAATGAGACTTTTCTTCGAATTTTTACGATTCGAAATAAAAGACAATTAAATCTCTATATAAAATCTATGTAAATCTCAAATTTACACAGCTTGTATTACGTTTCATTTTTCTACTACTAACGCGTCGTAGTGTATTTTGCGAACGAATGTTCTGAATTCCTGATGTGTCTGCCTGTCTGCCTGTCCGCTCAGATAATCAGGGACATGACTAGCAGCCACTACGTGACTACGGGAAGACTACGTTTCAGATTTATACAGGTTCTGCTTAATGCCATTGCCCTCCTGGTTATTGCTGGCGGTTTAGCCGCATACTTTAAAAGTGAGTTTATAAAACTTGACTTTTTATTCTTAACTTTATTCTTCTTGACTTTTTATTAATAATTGATAGTTGAACGGCATGTCGCCACAAATTGACGTTGCTCAGCTAAAAACTACAACTTCGCGCTTTCCAACGACGAAATTGTTGGCTGGATCATACAGTTAATTGACTATGCCGGACAGTTTCACTACTAACTTTAACATATGACCATCATGATTAAAGATTTAATGGCTTCTTATTGACTCATCATGCAATTGTAAAATCATTCATAACTTCATATTTAATATTTAATTTTACACTGAAGAAGACTAAGTAAAGTCGAAACGTATGTTAATATTCTAATTGAAAACCAAATAAAGCATGCTTAATTGTATATTTTAATTGCTTTGTTTATTATTTGTTTTCATCTAATTATTGCTCGATTAGTTGGCCATAATCACTAATATTGAGTTTATAAAACATTTAATTATACATATTACACGAGAGCGCTATTTCCTTTCCATATTTACTTTTCTCGATAATTCAAATATTTTCTATGCAATATAGCGTGATAAAAAAAAACAATGAGCATTGCTGATTTAAATTATCGTCCGAATTTAAAGAATCGATTAAATATCATTAATCAAGCGTTAATTATAAAGTTTAAAAAAATGCCGCTATATTTTTCTCTTCTCCAAACGTGGGTGTAAATAATTGGCGAGATAAAATCGCGAAAACATTGAACATACTGCGTGGTATCTGATCGAAATTAACACGATTGTTCTCGCGCCTCTAAACGCTTTAATTCGCGTGTATGTGGAACAACGTGGGCTTCGCACAACCGACAGATCAATAGCGGCACGAGTTCTCACGATTCATTTGATTCCAAATGTTAACGTTAGCTCTTAGCAACAGATGAACTCCTCGTAATCGGAGCTTCCTGCATATGTATTTATAATTTTACAATTACGTCATTTTTTTCTTTCATATGGAATATAATATATTTCATTCACGTATATTGAATTTGCAATCGACAAATTAATCCTCGGACAGCGAAGCGATGATTGAGTCAATTTTGCCTCATTTTTTTCGAAAGAAAAATAATTTTAAAATAAGATCAAATGATATTTATTATAATTTTGTATATACAACATGTACGCGAAATTATTTATCGATCATCGCAAGAGTTTTATAAAATAACTTTAAGATGCGGATCACACGAATAAATCACCGAAAAAAATGTTTTCTTGAAATTCATACTTAATAAGTACTCTTAATAGATATTCTTAATGAATAAGAATATTTCCATCTTTATTTTTGCTTTTTGAAATATCCTCTTAAATTGAGAATATATTCTTAATTTTTTTTGCAACTTTAGCGCCGCAATAAATAAATATAATAAATTAATAAAAAAATTTAAAATAAAAATATTTAAAATAAAATTATTAAAATTTATAAATAAATTTGTGTTTACAATTAATATTAAAAATAATAATATAATAAGCAAAAATGTGTATTTAACTATGTCAAATACATAAAAAATATTCAATTATATGTGTAACATTTAAATATACATGTAATAAATAACAAATGTCCATTTGTAAGACTGTTTTTTGTTATCACGATTAATAATTTCAATAATATAAAAACATCCCATTATGAATATATTCTTGCATGTTAAGAACATCTAATAAGAATATTTCTTTAGAGAATTTTCCTCTTAAATTAAGAGAATCCTTTTGGCGCCTATTTTAGTAGAAGATTCTATAAAGATAAAAGTAGCATATACTTAAAATGAGAATACAATTTTTTCGGTAATTTGTCTGTGGACAGTTAAATAATTTATAATATTAACTGTATTTATTTCTCTACAATTGCATCACAATCTAAAGTAACGCGCATATATGTACATACCGAGTGATAATATTTAGGAATATCACGGCGTCGAGTGCCGTCGCGTGTCTCTGCGGATGACATGATAATAATTACGAAAGTTTAGAAACATACACATGCATACACATACGTACATACATGTCTCTTGGATTATACTAGATTCCAATGTGACTAATGTATCGATATTTTTATTTTTTGCGACACACACAAATCTTGCCGAATCGACGAACGATTTAATTTATATCCCAGTAATCTGAATAATGATACACAATAAATACATTATGCTAATCTGCGTTTTAATGAATATTTTCTTGAATTTCGATATATATGTATTTTTTTCATTAATCACAGCATATTTTAAAGGTGACTTAAAGAACGGAACGACGGCTGTCATCCCGATACCTGAACGCGCGCTTCTACTAATAGAGGATAAGAATCCTGCCCCAGGAATATGTCTACCTATCATCGTGACCTTCTGTAAGCAGCATAAGGTAACTGTCATATATTTCGATCTAATTGTAAATGTATGTTCATGCGATTCAACATCAATTGTATCAATATTAATTAATTAAAATTTTAATTGATTAAAGCAATCCAATCAATAATCCAAATTAATCAATCATCATATGTGTAATCGGGATTAATTTAATCAATTAATAATATTAATCAGTGTAGAATTCGACGCAAAGTAATCAATTAAGACGATTTATCCAATTGTGATTGATAATTGATTAAGTGTTAATCGAATAATTTAATCGATCAATTTAATAGATTTTTAAAATTAGTATATCTGACGGATGAATACATTGTAATGTTTTATTATAGAATAAACTTCTGTAATAAAGAGAAGAGAGTTAATTCGATTATTTTGTTTCGATTAATTCTACACTAATTAACGCTTAATATATCAGTAATCGATTAAATTAGTCCAGATTACATACAAGATGATTGATTAATTTGGATTATTGATTAGTGGATTCCTTTAGTCAATTAAAATTTTAATCGATAAATGTCCAATATCGAGATTCAATAAAAAAAAAAACATTATCTCGTCCTCGAAATATTTCAGTTTTATACGAAATGTAATTGATAAGATATGTTACTAGCGATTATTCATATTATATTTTACACAAGAAAGAGAATGCTTGGCCGTCTTTTGAAAGAATTTAGAATAATTTTGCGCGGAATTCGCTCTGGCATGCCAGCTTGTTTTCGGGTCTCGGGAAAGAGTGACAACGCTAGTTTTTCCCTCCTGCAGGAAATGTCCGTCGCGACAGACATTAGAAGCAGCCGTCGTCGCTCGTAATTTCAACGCATCCGTCCCTGAGAATATATTTTGAGATTACTTTTTTCCCTCTATTTTCTTTCGACGCGATCTGCGCACGCTCGGACCGATGATATATGTACGTTTTAAAATTCATAAAGCGCTCGTTGCGCGTCCTGGGAAACGCGCACGTGTCTGAGCGAAAGATCGAGGGGCAACGAAAAATATATTATTAGAGGGTTTAATAGTCTTACTGATTATGATAATAATTAAAGTTCCGCATAGAGTTCGCGAATTTCATTTTATTAAGATAGACATCTCGAATTCGCAAGAAAATTAATTTTCTTCTCTCTTCTGAGATATTGATTAATTAATTCTGATCTCATCGTTTCAATTTGTATTACAATACGGATTTTAAATGTTTCCAATTATCACACAGCGTTTACGTTTCCACGATTTTTTTATTATATGTGAAATATATTTTATTCAATAAATATTTGAGTCTATACATAGTCGCGTCTCAATTGCAGATTCCGTACAACTATACCGTGTTCCCAAATTACATGGGCAATTTCGGACAGCGAGAGGCCCAGCACGAATTGGAGCTTTACGATGCCGTTGTCGATGTCAAATGTTACGAACTGGCGGCCCTATTTCTATGTAGCATCTTCGTGCCGAAATGCGGTTCTCGCGGTGGTGTCGTACGTCCCTGTCGCAGTCTCTGCGTTCGTAAGTTTGCGCAATTTTTTTGTCATTTTATTCGGGATAAGAGATTTTTATTTATTAATTTTACAGAAGAAATATTTTATTTTTGTTTATTTGTATATAATAATTATTTATTTATATTAATAGATCATATACCCTTGATTTAATGAATTTTATCTTAATATACACACATTTTCTAATTAATTATTTTAACATATTATTTTTATTATTATTTTAATTATATTTGATGTGTTATGATATGACGATAAAAATTTTTTCCAAACTTTTGCAATTGATGAAAAGCGTTTATTTTGATTTTGTAATGATATTAAATTTGTATTATCCGACAAACGAGATATATGCGATGTATATTTTAATAATGTTTGTTCTCGCTGCTCGATTATGTAAATGTATGGTAAAATCTCTTATACCCGCTGAGAATCGCCATATTTTCTGAAACTTTGAATATCACAACTACTTGATATTCTAGTCTCGAAATATTCGCGGCAAGAGGAAGCGAATTTCTTTTCAATCAATTTCAGAAACCAAGAAACGCTGCGGCTTCTTTCTCAAGGTTTTCGGTTTGTCTCTCCCGGATTATCTCGAGTGCGACCTCTTCCCGGACAATCCGAATCCCGATGAATGCATTGGACATGAAGAGGTGATGGAGGCAGAGAATAGATTCAAGAATCCAGGTGAGTGAAAAATAAATATCAAAAAATGTTTTTTAGCATTCAAGTTTCAGCGTCGGGACGCTATAACTTATTACCTTATTTTTTATAATCTATTGCTTCACTATTATTAAAAATTCGTCTTTGTCTTATACTTATGATAAACAAAAGAAGACGATTATTTGATCAATTTAGTTGAGAGAGAGAGAGAGTAACATTTTATTTTTCCATAATTATTTTATTATTGAGATTTAGCCCCCCCTCATCTTTTTGAAGAACATTTGTATCTTCAATAGAAATAAAGTTATCGAATAAAAGCAGGTGCTTGATAAAGAGACTGAGAAAATTGGAGGATTAAAATAATCTTGGAGGGATAGTCGACCAAGAATATATTCAATGAAAGGCAGACCTTTTATATTTTTTTCCTTTGATGCTCTTAATAATGGATTTGAAAAGCAGCAGTTTGGAAAGTTCTACGATTGAGAATAGCACAATTGTTCTTGGCTATTTGCAAAATGCTGTTTATTTGACAGATAAAAATTAATTTATTATTTTTTCCTAGTAAGTATAATAAAAAAAGATGAGTAAAATAAAGAGCAAGATTAACAATATGTAAATATTTTATATATTGATCTTTATTTCGTAAAATTTATCTTTCGCTTTCGAAAGGTTAATGTCAAATTAAGTATTTATCATAATATGTATGCATACCATAATATGTACTGCATAAAATATTTTGAGCATCATATGCTTTGTGCGAAACAATAGGGGACTATATTATTTATGTATTTTCCGCCCTTTTGTTCTATACCGATTCATACGCGGACATTAAATATAGAATGCATCCACAAACGGAACTAATTGTTGACTCTAACTCGATCCATTGTTCGCCTATCATATTATATCTCAAATTCTCTTTTATATCTTGGCGTTTGTCTACTCTCTCTCCCTCTTATGTTCGATTTTATATTGTCGTTTGGCTATTTCTCGTGAAATTCTCTGGATTCGATCGATCGACTAAACGCGTTCTTTCGAAACTTTCATTGCTATAAAGATTTAATATTTTGATATTCGAAGGTATCATAGAGAGATATAAGGAAATGTACAAATATATATTTATCAGAAATATTATGTGTAATGTATAAATAATAATAAAAGACAAAGAAAGAATAAAAAGTAAGTAATAAATAATAAAAATGGAACCATATCTTTTTTTATATAAATTGTCATATTTTAATGTTGAAGCTGCTGATCATGATTAATTATAGTATAAATATACGATATAAATATATTATTTCCGAAATGTTGAAGAATTAGAAGTCCTGTTTCTTTTTTTATTTTTATATAAGCAGTCTTAGTTTGTTAGATATACATATATTACGGCACGAATGTGTTTAAGGATTAAAGTAACGAGAGATACGCAATATATATTCTAGAAGTTTTTCGAAACAATACCGCGATTCGCTGAATTTAAAAGATAGTCACGTACACACGTCATAACGAGAGGAGAGAGAATTAAATGATTGCGCACGGGCGCGCACACATGCTGCAATTTCCAAAGCAAATATTACGTAAATCGCGGCGACAGGCATGGCGAACGGGATTGATCGGAAGTGCTCGTGCGCCTCGTCGTCTCGCGTGCGGTGGAATTTAACTCGCGATTGTCGGATCCGCGCCGCCGATAAAGAGAGAAATCCATTCGCGTCCGCGCTTAATTAAGATTGAATTGCGTTGCAATTACGGGGTTCACTCGATCGGACGAGTCCAATGGACTCTCAAGATTCTTCAACGATGTTTCTCGATTTTTTTCTTTCTCTCTCTCTCTTTGAGTGAACTTCTGTTTCGCTCTTGGATGGCGACATTTCGCAATGTGCGTTCGTTAACATTATTTTTCGTAAATGCATCGATTTATGCGAATTGCAAGTTCTTAATCGAACGGAATTTTTTAAATATATATTTATACAAAGGTGATTCTGTGATATAAGTGAAATAAGTGTGAAAAATTTTAAATGGTTCTTTGTCAAAAATTAAGGAAGGTCTTTCATATAGACATGCATTTCTATACAGAAGTTATACTCCTTCAAAGATTGAGATAAAAATTAGGTTTTTATTTTCTTTTTTCAAATTTGGATAAACTAAAAAAATTAAATTTGATGAACTTTTTTCACTAGTGAAAAGAATATTTATTAATATTTTCTTTAATTCTCCCGTATCAAATAAGACAAAACTACAACCCCTATTCAAAATTTTTTATTAGAATTTTTTAACGAGTTGGAATATTTTATTTTTTTGTAAAATTTGTTATTTGTTTGCAAGAAGAAAATTAATATATATTATCATGCACAGCGCGGTGCTAAATGACATAGGTTTCGAATTACGAGAAGTTGAATTTTAGAATAAAAAAAGGAAGCAAAACAAAATTATAATAAATGTTAGAAAAAATGGAACAAAAATAAAATTTGAGAAAAAAATAAAAATCTAATTTTCACCTCCCTCTTTGAAAGAATGTAAATTCTTTAGAGAGGTACCTATATATACATGGGAGTATATGTTTATATAAATATAAAAGATCCCCCTTAATTTTCGACAAAGAATTGTCTCCTAAAATTTTTCGCACTTAGAATCACTCTGTATAAGTAAATGTAGATTCTATCGACATTACGTTACATATATGTATATATGTATCTCTTTGAATTTATCCTGAAAATCATGGTAATCGTGGGAAATAATAAAAAATTTGATAAGAATTTCTCTGATTAATATTTATCACAATAAAAAATAATAATATCTATCACAATAAAATATAAAACATGTTTGATTAATTTTACTAAACTGCATAGTAAAATTAAACAATCATATTTTATATTTTATTGTAATAGATATTATTTTGATTGTGATAAATATTAATCAGAGAAAGTCTCATAAAATTCTTTCCATACATATTGTCCTACGATTACCATGATTTTCAGGGTAAATTCTAAGAGAAAATTCTCTCTGTGTATACATATATAACTTGATAGAAAATCTTTGAAAAGTATACTTCTGTTATCTAGTATATTACATGTGGCAATTGTAAAAGCAACATCTGATGCCGTAATTACGAAAGAAGTTTAGCGAGACACTCCGTATGCAAGCGTACGTGTCACCACATATTGTGTACAGGCTGCGTATCGCGGATTTTGTGTTGCCCCGAGTTACATCGCGTGTATCACCGCTGATGGAATCTTAATTGCAAAATCCATATTAAACTATTATATGACGGCCCATCTGTGGCGCCAAGCAGCTTTATTGAGTCGCGCTCGGTGCACGTGTACATACATACATACAACACGTCGCGTCTCC